>NC_080051.1:31872726-32097726 GCF_026212465.1 Amaranthus tricolor | reverse complement strand
TAAGACGTATATATGACGTCTCCAACTGCTCCTATCCCTAGTCAGGTCCACAGAGAGGTTTAACTCCTACAAGCTACTCTTATTTGCTCATCCCAAGTTCTCTTTGTTCTACCTCGACTCCTCTTACCATCTACTATAATGCTTTCTACCCTCCTCACAGGGGCGTCGAAAGTCTTTCTCTGCACATGACCAAACCACCTCAATCTATTCTCTCGCATTTTTCCAGATATAGGGGGCTACCCCTAATTTGTCCCTAAACTCTTGGTTCCTAATTCTATCCATCAAAGTGTGCCCACACATCCACCTCAGCATACACATTTCTGTAACTTCCACTTTATGTTCGAAAATCTTCTTTACAGGCCAAAATTCGGTCCCACTAAAGCCACTTAAGCCAACCTGCCTGTATACGGTGCTTTATATCCCCGTCAATCTCCCCATCCCTTTGAAAGATCGATCCCAAATATTTGTACCTGGTTGTACTCTTAACTACTGTATCATCGATGGACACCTCTGTTTCACCTATCAGAAAGTCACATCGCAAATACTCGATATTCGTACGGTTGATGCGCAAACCTTTACCTTTTAATGCTTCCCTCCACTCATCCGATTTGTTACTAACCTCCTCTCTGGTTTTTGCTACCAGCACTATGTCGTCCGCGAATATCACGCACCACGGCTCCGTCTCCCAAATAGATTTAGAAATCTCTTCCATTATGACAGTAAAGATGAAAGGGCTTAGAGCCGATCCCTGATGTAGTCCCACTTTAACCAGAAACGGCTCTGTTATCCCCACCGGTGTTTGAATGCTAGTCGAAACGCTGTCATATATATCCCGTATGACCTCAATATACACTGGAGAAATACCTTTAGCTTTGAGGCTATCCCAGATAACACGTCGTGGTATGCTATCAATGCGCGTTCTCCAAGTTAATGAACACCATATGCAGATCTTTCTTTCGCTCCATGTATTTCTCCATCAGTCTTCTCAAACATGGATTGACTCAGTGGTTAACCTTCCTGGCATAAAACCGAATTGGTGCTCTCTAATCACCGTTTCCTGTCTAAGTCTCCCCTCTATCACTCTTTCCCACAATTTCATTCTGTGGCTTAGAAGTTTGATACCTTTGTAGTTGTCGCATACTTGCGCATCGCCTTTGTTCTTAAACAAAGGTACTAGTGTGCTATTCCTCCATTCTTCTGGCATCTTATGTGTCCTCAAAATAGCATTAAAAAGGTTAGTCAACCAACGGATGCCCTCCTCTCCTAAACCCTACTACACCTCAATCTGGATGTTATTTGGCCCGACTGCCTTTGCTTTCCCCATCTTTTTGAGAGCTTCTCCTACTTCTTCTGTTGTAATATCCCTCGCTGGCTCATATTCCAGTTGTCTTTGGACGTCAAAAAACTAATTATCCTTGGTCCCCTCGACTCATTGAATAGCTGGGAGAAGTAATGGAGCCATCTCGTTTTGATCCCCTCTTGACTCAGGAGAACTCGTCCCTCCTCATTCTTGATGTATTTCACTGCCTCTAAGTCCTGCTGCTGTTTGGCCCTAGTCCTCGCCAACTTAAAAATCTGCTTCTCCCCCTCTTTAGTATCAAGCTTCCGGTATAAGTCCTCATAACCACGGTTTTTTGCCTCCGTTACCGCTTTCTTGGCCGCCCGCTTTGCTTCTTTATAGCTCACTCTCTTTTCAATTCTATCCTCCTCTTCCGTGCATACCATAAGTTCCTTAAATCTTTTGTTTTTATCCTTTATCTTCTTTTCCACCTCGTCGATCCACCACCATGACTCTTTGAACACTTTTGGTTTACCCGACTCTACCCCCAAGGTCTCTTTTGCCACTTTTCTTATGGTTTTTGTCATGTTCACCCACATCTCATTCACATCCTCTGATTGGTTTGGGAAGCCCACAAAACTTATCTCGCTTGCCAGGGTTGTGACCTTATCTCCTTTGAGTCTCCCCCACATGATCTTTCCCTTGGACTTGACCTTCTTTTCTGTTATTTTCTTCCTCATCCTGAAAACCAATACTAGAAGCCTGTGTTGGGTGGGCATCTCTGTACCCAACACCACCTTACAGTCCAAGCATGAGACCCGATCTCCCTTGCGCATTAAGAAATAATCAACTTGGATTGCATGGCCACCGCTCTTATAAGTGGTCAAATGCTCCTCTTTCTTTCTAAAGATCGAGTTTGCTATGACCAAAGCTTTTGCTAGCGCAAACTCCGGTAAATTCTCCCCACTCTCGTTCCTTGCCCCCAAACCAAACCCTCCATAAGCTGAGTTAAAGATCCTTCAGTAATATTCTATAATAACAAACCAAATTATTCTCACATTGTAAATTATCGTAAGACAATCACATTGTCCAATGTGAAAAAGTTCAAGTTGATCAGAGAATATGCTTTTTAGGAAAGAGTTCATGTAGAGATAAATAATGACCAATCAGATTCAATTCAATTTTAGCTTCATGAAAGCGTATAAAGACTCCCAAAGTGAGGAAAAGAAAATAATTCATCCACAGTTGCAACCTTTTTCCTCAAGTTTTCTTCTAGGGTTAGGTGAAGAAACAAACAGCAGAGATTCAAACCAAATTGCAGGAAAGGAAACTCAATTTTAAGCGGTAAGATAAAACCTGATGATCATTTTGAATAGTCCAGCCAAAGTTGATCCCTGCAATCAAACGTCAACGTTTTAAGAGACTGATTTTCAATGGTACACAATTTGATAGACCAATAGATAGGCACATCTCAAACAAAGAAGAAAGAAAGCTTACTTCAAACACCAGGCGCGCGTCCCTCAAAAATAAAATACTTGTTATTGCTGCATATACCAAAATAAAAACACGTGAAATGGCAAATCAAAAATTAAAAAGATAAAAGGTTAATTTCATGGAAATGACTCCACAATTAGCTGACTAAAGAATAGCATTTCCATATTGAAGTACAGAATTCAAATATAATCATCCTTCGAATCAACAAAAAAGTCGTAGCACAGAATTTAAAAATAAGATTTTAAAAATTTCAAAAATTCATTCCCTACCTTAACAAAACTAAAATTAGCAAAACTCATAATCATCAAATACTTCAAAAAATTGCTTTCTCCATTTTTAATCTCTTTTGAAATAAAGTTTAGACTAACCGTATCCATAATGCAACAAATCTATTTACATGATTCTAGCATCAAGTCAAAAATCATGCTCTGATATTGACGTTCAGACTTGACCTAGCTAATGAAGTGTGTCCCTCACCTTAGCCCCCTAAACCTCTTAGAAGCACACAACAACAATAACAATAGGAGAGCCTTAATCCCAAAAGATTGGGTCGGCTATATAAACCAATATATCAGTTTGTCTCAACAACTAAAATAAGTAGTGCAGTAATTATAAGCACAAAATTTACTAGATGCATGAAGGGCGTCTACAACAGCACAGAAGACTCTCACCTCAAAGCTAGCTGTGGCATGGATAATCACCAAGAATAACCATGACTGACTAGAACTAAAGAAAAGACAAAAGAAAACAACAGAACTAGAATGATGCTAAAGTAATTAACATATCGTCAGTTTGTCACTACACAGTACCAACTACCAAGTCAACCATAGGTTCGACAATTGTTTAGTGGACAATAAACAATATGGATATACTCCTCCGTCTCTCTAAATTTTCTACAATATCCTTTTTTATCCTAATCCCTAGTCCCTACTCCCTACCACTTTCTTTAATTCATCACATATTTTACCTATCATTTAATATCATCCACACAATTCAAATATTTTGTCTTATTCTCTCAACAACAATATTTATGCCAATTCCCTAAGTAGCAAACTCAAGGCACGGAGAAGTATGCCTTTGCAAGTACCAAAATGTTGTATGGTCTTGATTGAAATTAGTAAAGCCTTAAAACTTTATAGAACATTATACTTCCCGCAAAATGGGTAAATTTTGCTTAATAAAATGCCGGGAAGTATACTGGTAAAGTGGCAGCCATAATCTATTTAAATATTGTATTGACAACTATTAGAAAATTTAGGCAAAGAAAAGAATATCATGTCCGCTACAATTTCCTGGACTACATATGATTGTCCAGTAAAAATGTTGGGATTTGAACCATGTCTACCAAGTAAATACTAACCTGCCTGTCCTTTCAAAATGGGGTCAGTGGACTGTCCTTTTCTCCATGATCTTAGACTTGATATGCTCAATGCCAAAAGAGTACCCCCAAGGATCACACCAAACCTAACAGAAGAAATGCTTCCTGTGAACATAAAGTTAAGGAAACCACCAGCCGAAAGAATTGTTCCTGCAGACGGAGCAAAATATATAAATAAAACTAATCAGGGAAGCAAAAGACAAGTGAAGTACATTAAATCAAGCCATTAACCTAATAGCAAAGAAAAACCAACATGCATAAGACAATGAATGAATCTTCAGCATTTGAAAAATAAGGGCAAAATTTAAAACTTTAAATATACAAAATAAGATGACAAAAGCACAAGCAAATCACATCCTATAGTGGAATAACTGATACAATATCATATTTCTGTTTATCCAAACATCTCAGTAAACTTTATACCATATGGTATCCCAATGTAAAAATCACGGACTTTAGATACATCATCTAGATCACGAGCAGAAGCAAAGGTCTCCATTACATCCTTTACCGGTTCAGGGGAATTCTCTGCTGCTATAGTGAGGTATTCTCTACCCTCTTCACTCAGCTCTTTTGCCACTACACTTAAATCTCTCCCTGCCTGATCAGCCTGGATCTTCAATCGTTCAGCAGTTTCCTTCAGTGCAATAACTGCATTCTTCATATATACTTCATAAGCTTCTTGTGAAACACTTTGTAACTTTAAGGCTTGCTCTTTGAAAGATCCTAGTGCTTGCTCCCATGCTTCCTGAGACACTTTACCAGCATTTTTAAGATCATTCTCCTCCATGTCAACTTCTCCTTCAGCCGACTGCAGAAACATTCAATAAGAAACAAGTCAAATGCAAAAGATCAGTCATGCAGAATATTCAATGTAAATACATTTAGATGGAAGACAAAAAGAATGAGAAATGGTGTGCATTGTGGTATGAATCTCACAGGGTTGAACAAGAAAAACAAGTACAGAGTCTACAGACAAGGAAAATAAGAACAAATATTCAAGGAAATGCTGAGTTTCGAGTATCCAGCTTACTCCAACCAGCCTTAAGCTTTTCTATTAATTACTTGCATGATTACAGCATTGAGCGCTACACTATTTATAATAGATTAAAACTACTGCCAGCTCATACATAGCAAAACCGTTTCATTCCCCTTACCCACTGCCCAATTCTGTTATGGCTCATTAAGTTCATTAACAGAAATATTCCCTTCTGGTGACACCTCAGCATTAACAACCTTCATTTTTGTCTCTCCTCTGATACGTGAGCAAATTGGGCTTGGGCTGCTTAGTATTAGTGAACGGCATAGCACATTGATGCTACCATATAATGTTAGTCAATACAGTTTCCAGGAGGGGAGGTAGGCAATGATGACAAAGGAAGACTGTTCATTCCACAATACAGAAATCATAATCATAAATTTAAAAAAGCATAGATCACAAACTGGATACAAAGTAGGTGAAAGGCTAAGCAGTTGAGATAGATTTCCCCATAAGCTATAAACAAAACAGTGGAGACAGCTTGGAGCATAGAGGAAAAACCTAATATATGTTTAACGAGAGCATAAAAGTGAGACACTTGCACTTGTTCAAATCAAAGATACAGAATGAAGCACATAATAGATATGAAATCCATCAACCCTACCTTTAAAGAGGAATTCGTTATATGTTCTACTCTCTAAAACCACTGGATCATGCCACATATTCACTACAATTTAGTCTTTTATTATCATTAAACATATTTAAGATATATAATTTGAAATTCATGACCTTTAACACATACTCCACAACAGAAGCTTTAACGATATGGAAACTCATGATGTTTTAGATTTGTAGCTTATAAGGTTACTAAAACAATATCTAATACCTAGCTTACCTTAATAACAGTATTTCACATAGAATTTCAATAGATGTTTACTTTAAACTTTGTGCAATAACTAGAGTGTCTCTTTTTATGATTAACTAATCCCTACAAGTCTACAACGCAAGCATTGCACAGTGCACACACTAAATTAGTTTTTTCCTTCATTCTCCCTATCAGCCATAAAACAATTAACAGGGGAAAGACTATTGAATACTGAGCATTGGCAGGAGAGCCATCAACAAAATTTAGGGAGAGCAACACATTACCTTTTAGAAAATGTCTTTAGTTAATTATCACAATATGATGTAACAGGTCCCAACTCCCAACAACTGTTCTAAACCTAAAATTTGCAATAAAATGTCCACATCTTCACAAGTTAGAATTTTAAAAGCATGCATCAGAAGCTAGAACTTAGATGTTATTAATTTTGATTTTAATAGTTTAGACCTCAATATTTACTTTTATATATTTGATTTGATTTTTCGCGAAATATGATTTTTCTTGATTTCTTTTGTAGTTAGGGATCAATGGAAATCAATTCTTGATGGAACAATTTTGGAATACATACACTTCTATCTTTCTGATTATCATTTCAGAATTTTCTGTTTATTTTTTTATTTCATTTTTTTTTTCTATTTTGTTCTGCCTTTTTGTTTCATTTTTTCCTGCTTGGTTTAATGTGTTTCTTTTAGTTTTTATGTGAAACCATGAATGTATCTTTAGTCTCATTTGTTGAATTTCCTAAATCTTTTGAATAATTGGGTTGAACAAAGAATATTATAAAAGATAAAGTATATAAAAAGATACAAATAAAAACGCAACACACCCATTCATGAATTTTTTATATTCGGTCTAATTAGGTGCCAACCGAATATTTTCGGTTCGGTGTAGTTTGGTTTTGAAAAAAATAAATTTGGATTTGTACTTGAAATATGAAACCGAATTTAATTTGCTTTGATTCGAATTGTATTGAATACAAAACAAACAGAAAACTTACATCCCTAGCGTTAACAATATTATTAAACTAAACTATAACTGGGTATTAGAAACTCTTTTAGTAAAATGAAAAGTGACTGCATTATAAACATCAATTTGCGCGCTACATGACGTTAAGTAATTTTCAACAAAATGAGCTCCTTGCCAAGGCCAATTAATCAAGGCATCTTTAAAGGTAAACTTAAGCAGTGAGCACAGGGCTATGTTGGGCCACGTCTTAGAAAGCTCACTAATCTTTCTTCAATTAGCTGTGCATTTGCGTCAATATATCATTCATACTATGAATTATGAGGTTCAAGAAGATTAAACATCATTTATTCAAGATAAAACATCTATCTCTCTATAAACAATTAGAATACCTTTAAGATATCAAAATATATTAGCTTGAACGAAAACTACTATCTGCCTCCCTCTTTTTACCAATGAGGTCGTGCACAACTTGAATCGATCAAGAAATATATAATTATTGTAACTACCCTCAATCCCACCATTTTAACTTATTCGCAAATTGGCACATTTCTCCAAAAGCTAATTACATTGACCAGAATTTTCTAATCCAAAAACTCCAGCAGAAATGAACCAAAAAATGAATTTCTTTAGGTCCATAAATGATTCCTGTCAATGAAATCGCCTTCCATTTTCCAATCAAATTCCATGGGTGAGTCTACTAGTTATCAAACTCATCAAACCAGCAATATTATTCAAATGTTATTGTTATTTCGCATTACAATCAACCACTTCCCTTAAAACATCGCAAGTGAACAATAAAAACAGCAAAAGAAAATCTCAAACTTCAAACATTTCGAGAAAATAAAAATGGTAGTAAGAATTTTACATGAAAATATAAATAAAAGATAAAGAGTCAGAGCTCACAGATTCTTCGTGAGAAGCAGCAAACGTTACAGTAGAAAGGTTCATCTTCTTCGAATTGCGCCATTGAGAAGTGATTCCACCGAGTCTTTTGAGCGATAACGAAGCCATATTAGTGAAAAGCAACGTTCTTTGTTGTCGGTGAATCGTTTCTGGCCGTAGAGAAAATGGAGAAAATGAAACGGACGCCATTAAAGGAGAAGAACGGATGTTCTTCAATGGAAGTCCGAGAAAATTAGGGTTAGGGTTTGTGAGGGATAAACAGCCGGGCGTCATCATGGACTGTGTTTCCGTGTAGTTGATTGTATCAGAAAATTTGAACGAAAAAGAAAGGTGAAATGGGTAGCGATAAGGTAAGTACGAGGTTGAAGAAAGCCACACTTCCCTTACTTTGCCTCTTAGTCTTAGGTTAAAACTTGAAGACTCTTTGTGTCACTTTGTGAAAAATCTACACATATTACTAAACAATTATTTCCTCTTAATAATGTACGCATTTCCTTCATTTTTTTTCCTTAAAAATATCATGATGACATAATTACTAATTTTAATAAATTTAATATTAATAAGTACTAAAATTTACAACAATTAAACCATAAATATACAGTGTTAATGATATTATGTTTGAAATTTTTTAAACTATTTTTGTAAAACTTGTGTCACCGACTCACCATGTATCATACGTATATTAACAGTCTAGTGGAGAAAATGAAATAATTTGCATCATGACACCTATTTAATTTTGCTCCAATTCAGTCGCAAAAAATACTTCATATGTACCTCAATTTGAATCTTATCATATGATTTAAAAAGTTCTCACATATTTAATATTAGTAATTCAGAATCATAGGTACAAATAATTATGTAAACCTAAAAAACAAATAATATGCAACTTTCTTTAAATAGTAATTCGGAATCAAATAATTTCAGTAAAAATTAAAAAAATATTAATATTAGTGCATGCTATTTGAAAAATTAAAATTTATATATAAAATATTAATACAAAAATCTCATATTAATTATGTTTTATTCATCTAAAGTACTTTTTAATTACTTTATCTATTAGTATCAGTTCAGGTAACCTATCATTAATGCACATACATCGTGTAATAATAAAAAGGAGATTGGTGTTGTTATATAAGTTTAGAAATAAAAATGCAAACAAAACAGTTGGAAAAAAATAATACAGTAATAGGAAAAATTACCTAGATTAATCTAACATATTCCTGATTTTCCGACAATAATTCCATCTATTGATTAACGATGAATAATCTCAACTTTGAGGGGCATTTTCCTAGAGTAAATCCGGTGACCAGATGACTTGTTATAGCAAGTTTTAGTTTTTTAATAAAAAGATAAATTAAAATAAAATATCGAAAAAATATTCAAAAATGTTAAAAAAAATTTATGATTTTGTTTATTATTTAGAATTTTTTATGTTCAAAAATTTTCTCTAATTTTAAATTAATTTTTAGTTTACTTTTTTGGTGAATTACCTATTATAGTAGGTCATCGGGTTACCCAAGTTTACTATAGGCAAATACCCCTTAAAATTGGAATTATTCATGATTTATTAATAGTTGGGATTATTGTAGAAAAATTACGAATAGATTGAATTATTCAAAGTAAAAGTCTTATATGTATTTGGTCTATATAATTTTTATTGTACCTTTTTCTTAATCTTCCATTCACAACCTTATACTTAAAAACTACTCATTTTTATATCTACAAATCAAAAGAATAGATTTTTTTTATTATTAGAAACGATAAATTAAAATTTAATTTTCTATGATATTTTAGTATGGATTAAAGACTTACTAGTAGGTATGACAATGGGTATTGGACCCGACCCGGATCCGTGAATTCGTATCCGTTTTCACGGATTTGGATTTTAAAAATATAGATCCGTCGGATCCGTTTAAATTTTACGGGTCCGGATCCGCATTTAAGAAAAATACCCGAACCCAACGATTTTTTTTTTATATCAAAAATATATATTAAAATGTAAATCCCATTTCCCTCATTCCCTGACTCCCTCAACGAAAATTTGAAAAAAATAAGACAAATAAACAACTTATTTCCCAAAAAAGCTCCGTGAAAACTTATTTCCCAAAATAAGAGTCCGTACATCCAAACCAGTGGTTTGGATAAGTCGCTGTTAGTAACAGCGAATGAGGAAAAAAAAATTAAAACCCCAAAGTCGCTGTTACTAACAGCGACTTTGGGGTTTATATTTTTTCCATTCCTTCTTCTGCATTTCAGTTCGCGCATCACTTCAATTTTTACAATTTCTTCTTCTTCATTCCTCCATTTAAATCACATTCAATCCTTCAACTATAGCCATCAAATTTGAAGTTTGTACCACTAATTAGTTTTGTAATCTTCCTACATCGACCTAAGGTATTTTTTTGTGTTTTTTTTTCATATTTTCGAAAAATTAGGGTTTATTTTTCAATTTTGGTTTTACTGAATTTTAATCAACTTTCACATTAATGTAGGTTCAAAAGCTTGCAATTAACTAATTTTTGTTGATCTACAGCTTATTGAGGTACGTTTTTATTTTAAATTTTGTTTGTTCGAGAATTTGTAGTTGAATTTAAATTGTATAGTGGTCATATATTTATGAACATGATGGTGATGTTGAGTTTGTATGTGCTGTTGTAGAAATGGATTCATTTCGTGTGACCGTTGTATGCTTTTGGAATGGTTCTATTCGATCAACTAGTAACAATGTTAAGTATGTTGGGGGAAGATGTAAACTGTTTGCATGTAACTCATACATGGATTTGAATGAATTTAAACATTTTATATGCTCTAAGATTGGCATTGAAACTACAAGAAGTACTGTTAATTTAAGTTTTAAGTACAATATGAGTGGAGATTTGTTAGTTTTTCCGGTTGAGGATGAGGAGGCTATAGATGCGATGTGGGAGTATTCAAGGTCTACCCCTACTCCTTCTTTAGAGTTATATGTAGAAGAGGTACCCCTAGGGAATGAAGATATGTTAACACATATGCATCCATATTCTTGCCGTTGATTGATAAGAGGTCATGGCCTCAATACACCGGTGTTGAGGTGCTACACGATCCTGATCACATTCGTGGATTAGGAAGACCTAAGTCCAGGAGGATAACAAACGAAATGGACGAAGGATCGCGGAGACGCAACGCTTGCCGTCGTTGTGGTAGTGACGGTCATAACACTAGAACTTGTACGTCAAGGTAAACAATACTTGTATTTGATTATATCAACCAAATAAATAACTTAAGTAAACAAATTAGAACGTTTTAATTATTTTTTGCAATACATAACGCTTTATTATTGTTGAATTGCAGCATAGATGGATCCAGCAGCTCCAGGCCCTCTCGACCATAGTGTTGAATTGCAATACAAGATGAGGATTAACATTTGAATACTGTTTGTAATTAATGAACATTTGTACATACTCAATATTTGTATATATTTTAAAAGTAGTATCACACGTTTATTATGAATGAGATGCTAAGTACTTAGACTTTTCGGCGATAATACCTTATGTTACCTTTAAAAATTGATTGAAAAGAAGAAGAATGATGCAAAATGTGTATAATGAAGTATGGGAAATGATGGAAACTCCAAAAAAAAAAATAAAAAATTAAAGGTTAAAGTCGCTGTTAGTAACAGCGACTTTAACCTTTAATTTTTTTTTTTTGGAGTTTCGCTGTTGATAACAGCGAATTATCCTGAGGCTAGGCTCGGTTGTACGGACGCTTATTTTGGGAAATAAGTTTTTACGAAGATCATTTTTAGAATTAAGTTGTTTATTTGTCTTATTTTTTTCAAATTTTCCACTGCCTCACACAGTCACGCCCTCACCCTCACTAATATATTTTAATATATTAAAGGGCCTCACTAGACCTAATCATGGGTGGCCAGGCCCGAAAAAGTGAGGGTTTGGGTTCCAAAATATGGCCCGATGGGTGGGTTTGGGCAGAAAATAAGTGGCCCGAATTTTTTTGGGACGGGTTTGGGATTGACATTTGGCCCGCGGGCCAGCCCGGCCCGGCCCGAAAAAGACTAAAGAATTATTAATATTCTTGCAATATTTTATTTGTTATGAAGTTTGATGTACTAATTCAATTATTAATATTCTTAATTATATGTAATGAAAATTACAAAAGTTATATATTAATAATCTTTGCAATGAAATGATTCAAACAAGATATCACTTAATTATATTTCAACTTATAAATAAAAAAAATTAAACAATAATTAAAAGTAAAAAATTAATAATGACATTTTTCTAAGTTGCAATTAATTTGAAAAGGAAAAAATAATATTTTAATTTTAGTTTTATTGTATGATACAATTAAATAATATATAAAATAGGCCCGCAAGTCCACAAAAAGCCCGGAAATTACGGGTTTGGGCAGGAATTCTTAGGCCTGCACTTTGGCCAGGCCCGGTGTTTGATCACCTCTGGGCCTCACATAATCCCATTCCCATTTCCCTCCCAGGCTCCCAGTCGACACTCGAGTACTCGACAGCCACATAATCCGATTGCTTACTCCTCCTCACAGCCATTTGTGCACTGCTTACTCCTCCTCACAGCCACCGCGACAGAGTCTTCTCCCCTCTCCTCACAGGTGGCTGGCGGATTAATAGGGTAATAAACCCTAATTTTGATTTTTTTTTTCCTACAATACTTTTGATTTATGTTGATTGTTTAGTAGTTTTTTATTTATTTGATTTTAGTGGTAGATATATGTCTGATGAAATGTTTTTGCCGCCTTTACAAATCAACAACTGGGTTTGCTGTTTTTCTTATTTAATTCCATAAATCTTTGTTATTGAAGTTGAATTTTTTTGTTTGATTAATTCAGATGTTTAGGGATTTAGGAAGTAATGTGCCATAAAGAAATCAAATAAAAAAGAGACTAAAGTAGAGGGATCTGTCAATACTGCAACAACACTAAGAAGGAGCGAAGTGCTCACGTTCCCATAGCTTTTCCGAAGGATGTACGACTACTTGGGCAACGTTGGATCCGATTGGGCTAGACCACCTTTCCTGTCCATTACTGTCGCACCATTTGTGAGATAAGGATAAGCCCTTGACCGCCCGACTCCCTGGGCTAACTAAGTCGGGTGGCTGAGTTTGTTTCGGGAAAATAACATCTTTTTCTTCTTTTTGCTCCAATACTGTGTCCTTTTCTTGTGTTGGATGGAGTAACCTTCTGCCATTTTTTTGCCCCTTTTTAGCGTTCTCGTACTTCAGGGTTAAGACTGTCCGAGGCTACTTATTTGCGTGCATTAGTTTCGGATCATATTTTCGAGCGGGATATTAGGTTGATGAATTAGTGAACCACTAGAATCATGTGGTTAGAAGTGTTAATAAAAAAATACCTTGGGAAGCAAATTTGAGACATCCACCCATATTTTGGTTGTCATAAAACTTAATCCTTAATCTAGTTATTATCTTGCAACCAAGTTTTAATATTTATCAACATTTTTAATAGGGCGTATAGTGAGTTTGAAGAATAAGAATCAACAAAGTTTATTAAACAATAAGTTTAATGGATGTTGTATTCCAAGTTCCAACTTGTTATGGTGAATGAGATTTTTTACATGCTTTATGCTTGAATCTTGTAGTTGTTATCTTTCTCATCCTTAGTTTATTTCTTTCATTAGTTAGACTAATCATATTTGAGTGTAACTTGTCCATATACACAAGTAATTTAATTATGAGTGAGTAATTTAATTATGGGTGATTTATTGCAGTTATGCTTTAAAATGAGATTTAATGGTCCATGATTAGAATGAGACTGATGAGATTGGAGAGGATGTTGAGCTCTCTCTAGAAGGGGACTTACATCTTTCAAACATCCATAACTTTAATGTATTTGTTGGATATTTTCAAGACAATTTTAAGTTGTATAATGTTTTTTTGAGTGAATGATTGTGAAATTATATATATTATTAACATTAGTCTATAAATATCGCTTTATTGCAATCTCAACACATTCAAAAATAAAAAAAAAACAAAAACAAGTCAGACCCGTTTTGGACCCGGATTCGGATCCGGATCCGGATATTGCAAAATTGGACCTGCGGATTCGTGTCCGGATCTGATCCTGTTCTTGAAAACAGATCTGGATCCGGGTCCACCTGGACCCGGTCTAGATCCGACCCGTTGTCATCCCTACTTACCAGTATAGTCGAGAGGTATGCTGTGTCAAAGACTCGGGTAGAAGATCAGCGTTGACCCAATGACCCTAGTAAACATGTTTTCCTCCTAAAATATGAGGTAGTTTTTCTCCCCTTCATTATTCCTCTTTAAAATTCTTCATCAGTTCAGTTCTTGCTTCATTTTCAACTTCTTCATATCTGTCTGACTATCTCCGTCGCAACACTCGCCATTGATTTTCTCCTGTAAATGTGGATTTTACTTCTGTTTTTTCTTTTTTCAATTTAAGTTGTTACCCTTGTCTGTATTTTTGTTTGAATGTACATCTTCAAATTAAATTAGGGTTAGCTGCAAATGTAAGAGAGTCAGTTGCTTCTGAATCAGAACACAGAAATTCAACTTATTATCATTTTTTCTGAATAATTAAATAATTGTTGCAGATATTGTGACTTGTGGTTTTCTTCCTTATTGCTGATTTGTTTTCAACGTGATTGACATGATAATATGTCTTAGTGGTTTACTGGTCAAATGGTGAATTTTTCTAATAGAAATTGGTGAAGTGTGAGTTATTTTTGTTAACATCTTATATGCTTGAAGTTGTGCAATTGTGTTCGTCTGTTTATGATTTTTCAAATGTGATGAATTTGAAATTGAAGTGATATTTATTGGCCTTGCTTCCCTCCCGTTACAATCTTATGCGTTGTTTTAGAGTTATAGATGTTACATTAGACTATCAAATGGGCTATCTATAGTCCAACTTTCATGTCGAAGTGGTAGCCTAATATACTTGTATACAAGGCAACCATTGTATTATTGTAGACTTATTTGTGAGTACTTCAGTTTTCATATCGGATTTTATATGGAGAACTTTAGTTGCCATATTCTAATGGCAGTCGAAGTGTCGAACTTTTGAGAATCTGTAGAGTGATGGATTCCTATTCAATCATAAACATAAATGAGACACCAAGCTAAGAAGTTTTTGTCTTGTTTATATTGTGGCATTTTTATTTTATTGAAGTTAATGTGTTTTCTCCTTATCAGGATGAAGTTTATAACTTTCAACCTCTTTAGAATTCTGAGTATTTCAACATAGATTCAGAAGAAACACTTGTGATCTTTTGCTGATTTAATAAGCGAGCTAGAGTGATGTTATAGATTGCTTTTTAAGGCAAATAACTTATAATCTTCTGTCAAGGGGTGGAGCAATCTTCCTAGGAAGTCTAGTCTCCTACTGCTCCAGGGAGAAACAGGGTATAAAAGCCTTGTCTGCCATCACTGCAACCTTTTTGGACAACAACTGCTTTTGCTAATTATATCTTCATTCTGAACTCTCTATCTAATAAATTCAGTTGATGGGAAACTCCATACATGATTCACTATGGCGAACCTTAGCAAACACTTTATAAAGGAATGTTTTTCCTGCTTACCTTGCAAATCCATCTAATCAGACCAGGGAAAGAGTGTACATTTCTGCAGAATGCAGCTGCAATGCCATGGCTTGACTCCTCTAATACATCTTATGTTAAAATCGTTCCTCCTGTTTTCCCCCTTTTATATACTACTATAAGTGTCTTCTGTCGGTTCTGCCACAAAGATTATTTTTTACTAGTCTTGTTTACCAATCTGTTTTACTGTTGATTTTGTTTTGTCATATGGTATTAAGATCAATTAGCTGGACTGTATTACTAATTGACTCCATTTTCTTGTATATACTTGAGGTGAAGCTTAGAAGGTGCTGCTGTACGATGGTAAATGCAATCAAAGGACTCTTCATTTCCTGGTACGATATTGAGACTGACTTGGTTATCGAATAGTTGCATCTTTCATTTTCATAGCACACTTAACATCTCTTTCATGCCCATGTTTCCTTGAAGATTTTTTTTTCATTTCCCACCTACTAGTCAACGAGTGTAAATGTATAAATGAGAAAGTCTAGGTTTTGTTATTGAAATTTATATTTTGGTTGCTCCTATTTTTGCATCTGTCAACCAAGGAAGAGTGTGTATGAGATCTCTTTGCATTGGTTGATCACATTTATTACATTTATATTTGATTTGATATACCCCCGTTGACTGGATCAATATGACAACGTTGTCGTAGCCTGAATCTCAACGATATGGGTTTTTGTGTACATAAACCAAAATAAACCAACATGAGAGATCATCATTAACAAAATTATATTTTGTTTAGTTCTATCTAATACTAGTCTAGGACTAACAAAGTCGATTCCACCGACCATTCCATGTATTCTTTGTTAGGTGTGAGTCCATTTATTATATAAACCCCACATTAGTTGCCCATACAACCAATGTTGGACAAAGTTTAGTGTGGATCGTAATCTCCTTCATCATATGAAACAAAGATCTTTCTGTTAAGGTCTTATTTCCTATATGCTTATAGTTCATGGTTAGATTTCTCAAGTTGTTCCAAATTCCAGAGTAATTCAAGCCATGGTGATAATGAAGGGAATGTCCAACTATATTTACATGTCTTTTTTTTGTTAAATCATGCCATGTTCTTAATTATTAGAAATTAATACATTGTGACAACTAATTTCAGATAGAGGGACTGTGTTTCTCTACCTTTTGTGACATCTTCTTGGTCTAACTATCTGGACAACTGTTGTATTCATATGATCTTAAAACATTATTTGCTTTGCACTCATGAAAAGGCATGGCCTTTTTATTGGTGGAATGGTCTAATTTTCCCTTGTTTTTTGTAGCGATATACCTATGGCGCAGTTCATCATCAATATGAACGCAAATTTGCCGGCAAACCAAAAATTCATAATACATGTACTTGATAATACTCGCTTGTTTGTGCAGCCTCACGCTGCTGAGATGATAAGAAGCGAAATTTCCAGTTTTAGAGAGGCCAATACTTATGAAAAACCTCCGTAATCAAACTTTTGTTTCAGTAGTGATAAGAAATCTTAATGTTGTGTATTCAACATCAGTATTTGCCATGTAATACGTAGTATGAAAGTGCATTTTGAAGTGTGAAATGTACATCTAATGTCCCCCAATAGTTTTGATCATTCAAGACAATGTATTAATAAATGTGTTGTACTTAATAGATGGTATAAAGATTAGGTGTTGGCTATAATGAATCAATGAGATTACCTTACATAATTAGTTGTGAGTCAATATACTTTCAAGCAGCTGAAAGTAAACAAAACAAACGAGATTGAACAGAATGGGCCTTGTCTTGAGTCTTGACTCTTGAAGCCTGAAGGTAAGTCTAACTCGAACAACTTGGTATTTCATCAGAAACTTATTTATAATTTTTATTTGTTTGAGTTTGCTCTAAATTGTTTCAAAGTATTTATTCCATTGAATATTAACATAAAAGAAAATAACTATCTTGAAATAAAATATAATTCTCTTTAGAAATGGTTGCAAAAAATCAATCAAACAAACATTAGTTTTTGAAATTAGCTTGGGTTTTACTATAATTCCTCTAAAATTAAAGTTTTTGTATAAAGAATTTGATCCATTTGACCAAAAAAATTCGTATAAAAAAAAAATTCTTATAAAAATGGTTAGAATGCACAAATTCAAAGGAACGGAGTTGGAGATCCTTATGCATTCAAGCAACGTTGGACTCACTGCAGACCTATCCTTAATTTTAGGGTTGGAGTTTAATTTTTTGTAACCCAACGAATTTGGGTTTGGGTCCAAGTTCAAAAAAATAAAGGGGTCTTGATCACCGTTTGTCAAACCTTTATCGTTCCAAACCCTCTTTCTGGATTGATTTCAAATACAAATTCATCTCAAACTTGAACTACATCCGACTTATCACACAACTTAAAATTACTATGTTAAGTTTGTTCAAAACCTAGATCTATATTTATTAGGATTCAATTTAGACTTATCTACAACTATAGAGCCATTTTAATACTAACAAAACCTTTAAAATATAAAGAGTTTAAGCATGAATAATTAAATTAAGCGTTATTTAGGACATGTTTAGAACCCTAGATTATATAGCCAACTAATACAATTTTTACATTATTAACTCCTTATTTTAAAATTATTTTACAGAAAAATAATTTCTCACAAAAATAGCTCATTTGAATTTAAATTTGATTAGACTCAATTCATAACCATAAATCCTCAAAATAATTCTACAAAAAATTAGTTATTCCACAATCAACGGAATTTGAAACTATAAAATGTTATGACATATAAGATTAGTTTAATTTCCATTTTGTGTTTTTGGAAATTTTCGGAAATAGTCTATGTCTTATTATTTATGACGTGTAATGTGGAGGAAAATTAAAATGATAATATGTTCTATACTCATTTGCCCTCCCCGTCCTGTACTCTTCCTCCTACATCGTTATTTTGGTGATTTTTTAATTTGATTGATTGATTATAATATGGGGAATAAAGACAACAATAATAAAATGAAATAAATTTATACATAAGAATTGAGATAAGGAGATAGATTGAATTTTTAATGAGATCAAGCAAAAAATTGTGGTGCAAGGTTTATACATAATACTTGCTCCGTTTGACATTTCACACAGTCTTACATACTAACTTAATGCTTAATATCTCTAATTGTTAATAATTAAAAATTATTAAATTTTTATATTAATAATCTTTGCATTGAGACGAATCAAACAAGATCATATTTGACTATGTTTTAACTTATAGATTAAAAACTAATCACAAATTAAAGCTGGTGAAAGAATAGTGCATTATTTTGTAACGTAGCAACTAATATGAAACAAAAACAGTTTTAAAAAAATCAATAGGATAATAAAAACTTACAATAATATAACAAAATAATAAAAATAAAAGAAGCATTTATAATGTCATCCAATAAACTATTTTACTCTTATTAATGACAAAAATTACCCTAAATAATACAAATTTTTGCTGATTTATCTATAATAATATCAACTTTTGATTAACCATAAATAGTACCAACATAGGGGTGTGTTTTTTTCTTTTTTCTTTTTTTTTTCAAATAGCCTAATATAAACAAAAGTTGATATTATTTTAGACAAATATCCTCTAAGATATTATTTATGGTTAATCAAAATCTGGTATTATTGTTGAAAAATTAGTGAAAGTCTGTATTATTCACGACAATTTTACCAAAAAAGAATAAATTAGTTCTTTGGCAAATGATTTTTGAGTTTGTTTTAAACTTTTGAATTATTGGTTGGTCCAAAAACAAAAAGGAAAAAGTGTTTAGTAATTTTGTTTTAATTCGGCCAAAATAAAAAAATTAAGTTTGTTAGCTACTTTAAATGTTTTTTTGGCTTATTGATCTATTTTTCAATTAATAAATAGCTAACATGTAATATCAAAATTACCAAACATCTTTACTAAAAACAAAATTAATTTTATTTTGCTTTTTGACCCATTATAAATAGGGTCACCAAATCAATCAAAATAAACTTGCATTACTTTTTATCAAAGTTATAATTCATCTTAGTTTTGCTACATAATAAGATAGATTTATAATAGTTATTAAACTTTAAAAATTTAATTTAAAAGTCGTAAATAATTATGTAATATATTTAAGCACGGATATTCATAAGTTTTAAATTTTTTAAAACTTATGCATTACATGAACATCTAACTAGTATCAAATTAAATAAAATAGTTATTTTTTAATGGGGAGTTAATTTTTTTTATTATTCTTAAAATTTCTGAAATTTATTTATTATTATTATTATTTTGTTTGTTTTTTTTTTTTATAAAAAGACAGATGTTACAGAATAAATCAATTAAACCTCATTTAAGACATGTTTAGACCCTAGGCCCAACAAACTTCACATTTCTGGATCTGAGTTTAAAATTTTTTGAATCTAATGATCAGAATCTGAATATGAATCCACACAAAATTAATGAATCTGAATTTTGGTCTTAGACCCGACGCATGACTATCAAAATAATTCTAGAAAGAATTAGTTATTCCATAATCAACGGTGTTTGCAACTATAAATGTCGAGACATATAAGAGTAGACGTTTAATTTGTATCTTGTATTTTTGGAATTTGTCGGAAATCGACGTGTAATATGATATAACTGTATAATTTATATATACTCAAAACTCAATTACTTATTTGTCCTCTCGTTTTTCACTGCTGCTATATCATTATTTTTGTTTTTTTGTTTTATTTTTATTGATTATTATAAGAATAAAAACAAAAGCAAGTTAATGTAATATATATTATATATATTTATGTACGAGATAAAGAGATTGATTGAATTTGTTAATGAGATCAAGCAAAAAATTTGTTAAATTTATATATAAAAAATCAATATGACAATACAAATGTGTAATAACCTTTTAAAAAAAATAAAAAAAATAAAAATGTGCGACAATGAATAATGTAGCAAAATAATAAAAACAAAAGAAGTATTTAATGTCATCCAATAAACTAATTTGACTCTTAATATTAAAAAATGAGGTTGTTGGGAACTAACATTTAAATTGGTTTTTGTCTTTTGACTTATCGATTGGTCAAAAAGCTAAAAAATTACATTTAGTAAATGATTTTTAAGCTAAAATGAAAAAACTAAGTTTGATAGCTATTTCGAATGACTTTTGACTTCTAAACTCACTTTTCATCTAATAAACATTTAATAATTAATTACAAATTTTACCAAATATTTTGATAAAAGAGTTGACTTGTTCAACTAGTTTAAAAACCAAGTAAAAGAGCCACGGCATTTAATTGGTTAAAAGAGCCAAACACCCGGCCTAATTAATAAGAAATGAATGGAAGATTCACAAAAATGAACGATGGAGATAAATATGAGAACAAAAAAGTAGACCATCAAAATATGAAAGTAATGGTAAAAGAAAAAGTGTAACATGATTAGGGAATATGGGATGCAGTCTCAGATTAGCTAAGTTCATATGCAAATCATTTTAAACGTAAGAAAATCAAAATTGAAAACTAGCTGTGTATTATTGTACATTTGCATCAACATACTATAAATAAATAACCGGGAAAAGACAAACTAAGCAATTTGCTAATTAGCTAATTTAGTTGATATCCTTGCAATTTTCTTATTAATTAGCTTAATTCCTACTATCGACGTACATATTGGTTTAGAATAACTACTTATTTATGACTTGTTGTTCAAGTACAAGTTCCCTATAAATAACGACACCCAAATGCCATTTTATGCATCAAATCAAACTAATCATAATTATAATCAACTAACCAAATACCAAATGGCGGGTTTCACAAGCCAAAGCTCGGTATTAGCATTCTTAAGCTTTGCATTAGTCCTCCTAGTTTTGGGAACCTATGCTCGTCCAATCGACCATCAAAATGTTGTGTCATTCAAGGAAATGCATGAGCGTTGGATGCGTCGACATGAACGAGCCTATAAGAATGAACTTGAAAAAGAGATGCGTCTTAACATTTTCAAGAAAAATGTTGAATATATATTTCAGAAACTGAATAATAATACGAATGCTAATACTGAATTATCATCTTATAAATCTTTGGAGTCAAGTCTTAATGCTTTTGCAGATTTAAGCAATGAGGAGTTCGTAGCAACTTATACCGGTTATACAAAGCCAACTCGTAGTGAATCCATGACCATGACCTATGACAACACTACTCATGGCCATGGCCTTGCTGACTATTTACCTTCTTCAGTGGATTGGAGAAGTAGTGGAGTTGTCACTCCAATAAAAAACCAAGAAAATTGTGGTATCACTTTTTTCCTTTTCATCTTTTATTATTGTTTTTCTATTTTCAATTATTAAAGTCAATTTTATTTAGGTTATGCAAAATTATAGTCAATTTTGTTCAAATTAATTATATGTTTTTTTTATATCATAATTATTTTTGACTGTTTTTTTTAATCTAAAAGAAACAAATATTTAAATTATTTTCAAAAAAATACGACTTAATCAAATAAAGAAAATACAATATATCGATGTGTAACCTTTATAATTAAGGCATTAATACACAACCAAGCAAGCTAAGATGTAAAAATACATTTACAAGAAGGATTAATTTCCTCTCCCTCTTTATTATTTGAAATTCTCTTGTTTAACCTTGCATAATAGTAAAAAATTAATACCAAACACAGTTCCAATGTGAATATGTAACAAATTTGGATAATAAAAAAATAATTCCCTTATTTCTTTTTTGTTCTTAGATAGGATATTTGAATTTTATAAACAACTAATGATTACGAGTTCTCGTCTATCTATATGAAAAAAAACAAATCGTGTAAGATCTTCATAGATACATCTCATTATAATATCAAAGTTTTATAGCTTTTAGAAATTCACATAGGTATTTGACTTTTAAAATTTACATTGAAATTTGCAAAAACAGGTAAATGAAACGAATAAAAAGAAAAAAGAAACAATTAAACATATTAATAACAAGATGACTAACATAGTTTTATAAAGGTTAAAATCTAGGTTTTTGAAATCGACAATTATCGGTATTTGACTTTTAGATAATTTGCATTGAAGTTTGTAAAATAAAGTGAATAAAAATAATAAAAGATAACACAACGAATATTAAACATACTAATTTAATAACATGATGACTAACATACATTTTATAAAGATCAAAATGATTTTCTAATATTGAATTGTGATCGGAATTAAACTCTCATTACAAGAGTGGAGGAAAAAGTTTGACACAATTCTTGAAATTCAATTATATTTCATGGCTGGTGTTGTATATTGATTGTAGACTTTTTGTTTCAATCTGTATGATATAAATAGAAGGAGTTTAAATTTCATTACTTAGATGTATATAAATGTCATATCCTCCTTTTATCTTGCATGATGTATGGAATTATTCATACTAATTAAGCAAAGAATTAGAAAAAAATAAATGAATAAAAATAAATTTAATTTGTTGTATATTATTACTATATTATATGTTAGGTTGTTGCTGGGCATTTGCAGCAGTGGCAGCACTAGAAGGATTAAACAAAATAAAAGGAGGGCAATTAATATCACTGTCAGAACAAGAACTGTTGGATTGTGTTACAAATAACACATGTAAAGGTGGGAATATGACAGATGCTTATGATTTCATCATCCAACAAACTCAAGGCCGTATGTCCACAGAAAACGAGTACCCTTACCAAGGCTTTCAGGGTCAGTGTCAAGCTGATGCTGCAACTGCAGCTGGTGGAAGTCAGATCATGATAAGCAGTTACACACAGGTTAACCCAAATGATGAAATGGCCCTCATGGCTGCTGTTGCACAACAACCAGTATCCGTTGCGATCGCCGCCAATGGGTCAGATTTTCAGCTGTACCCTGCATCTACCAGCGGCCGAGTCTTCCAAGGAAACTGCGGTACCATCTCAAATCACGCTGTTACGGTTATCGGGTACGGTACAGATACTGATGGAACGGATTACTGGTTGATCAAGAATTCATGGGGAGAAAATTGGGGAGAGAATGGTTATATGAAGATGATTAGAGGTTACAATTTCTGTAATATTGCTTCCGATGCTTCTTATCCTACCTACAACTCATAATTACTACTCTTATCAGCCATTCCAGAATCGTGATCATATTACAGTATGTCATATTATAAGATCAGAAGAGCTACTACTTCGTTCGGAGACTCGGCTTTCAATTGTGTACTTGTATGATCATCCTATTTCATTTAGGGTTTACTTTATCTTTGTTTTTTTTCCTTAACAATGCATGTATCAGTTATTTTGTATTTCATATTTGAATTATTTATCAATCAAGGAATTTGAGTATAGAAAGACTCCTAAAGATATGATGCTCGATGAACAAATTGTTGGCTATAAATTTTTAACTATTTTTCTCAACAATTACACAGTATAGACTACTTCTGACTTCTAAGAGTGATTCTTCATGTAAAATTATATCCTAATTCTGCAACAAAATTTGACAGAACAAACATGTCAAATGATTTTCAAGATTCTCCCTCACGAGCTTCTGCAGCAGCAATCTCCGAGTCTAATTTATTCATAAACTTCTCGCTCACAAGCATTGCAACTGAGATCATGTCAAACAGTAAGCTTGGATCCACCCCAGCACCCCCACGCTTAGTAAGACCACATATATGGCCCTTCCTATTAATAGAGATGGACATTGCTGAACTCATTTGAGATTCCTCCTCCAGATTTGCATCAACTATGTAGTGTTTTCCAACCTGTGCAATGCAAACAAGTAGACACTTTAAATATCAGGTCCAATACAAATCATAATGGTAAACTAGCCAAATATACACTATGTTACTAGGGCTCAGGTACTCATGTCAACTAGTATTTGGCCCACATGATTTAGCCTAAAGTGTAGAAATATCATACCCACACTCATGATAGATGAAGTGTTCAAAAGTAGACACTGATACTTGAGGAGATTTGAAGAGCCCGAGTAACATAGATATACATAACAAGTTAAACGAAAAGCATTCAAGTTTTATGAGTCATGGGGAAAGGTAGGTGTGGAACCTTGGTTAATGTAATTATAACCGGGACAGAAGAAGTGTTGAACTGCAGAAATTCTTCATCACTAACATCAACTTCAGGTTGATCGTTGACAGATTTTGGGTCGGCAGCAATGACATTAACTTTTGGAATGCCAGTGTTACTCAAAGCAGCCTATAACACGACTGGTGTATCAGTAAATAACCCTCTAGGGCATAAAGTATACGGGGATGGCAATATAAAAATGTGAGAACTAATGTCACAACTAAACAGAAGCATTCATATCCTCCATGTAAATGGTAAGAATATTCTATGATATTTCCACACCAAGCTAGACTGTTAACGATCTGCAGATTTCAGATCAAATGATACCTTTATGGCGGCACCTAAAGCATCCAGTAAATTCCCATCTGCGCTAATTACAAGGCCATCAATATAGAGATCCCAACAAACCTTTCCTTCCACAATAGATAAGGATGAAAGATCAATTCCAGCTCCTAAAACACAAAACACATGAATCAACGACTATTTCACCTTAATAAAATTAGAGACAGAGTTTATGTTTATTTAGACAGAATCCTTGCCTGCTCCACTTTTACCACCCAAGAGACAGCGCTGGAGATCAGCAGCAAGTTCAGTAGATAATGCTTCACCCCCTTTACCCTGAGGCACACGACACGGTATGACCACTTAGTTAGCTCAACATAGAAGTCTAACGTGTGTGAAGCACAATCAGTTCAGTTCTTCCTCTTACTTTCCCTCCATTTCACTATATCCAAACAGTGTTAAAAGATTTAGCAAAATTTCACCTATCCCATTATAACCTTCTATAAAACGATAAAAAGGTGTTTGAATTATACCCTTCACCAACCTTACTCAACCTCAAATCAATAAAAGACCAAAGGTTATTGAAAGTTGAAGCATGACATACTACTACTTGTACAAGAAAAAGAAAAAGGAGGCAAAATGCAAAATACCACCTGAAATATAGGCGCAGCAGTTGCACTACAATCAATATGTATTGAAACCTTTCCTTTATCAGTTTGAGATGAACTGGGTTTTCCTAGTTCAGCCTGCATTTAAGGATTGATCACTGATACATAACTCGGAACGAAAAATGAAAAGTCCTTGCCCATGAATAAGTGTAACACCAAATTCAGTCGATAGAAAAAACGTAAATAAAAATCAAATGAGTTAGTGTTAGAATACCTTCACACTAACAATAACATATGTTCCTCCAATCCGTACTCTAGCTGAACCATCCGCCTATTATCAAACAAATATTAATCATCTCAACTTTGCAATTTAAACATTAAAAAACATCTATATGGAATATTGTTATGGTTTAGCATTACAAAGAATCATTAAATTGTACATCTTAGTTTTAGGAAGTTTTAGAAGAAGCTCTCTATAAGGGACCATGAGTGCACAACAACAATAATATCAAAACATTAATAGCGAAAATAGCCATGATCCCAAAAATTAGGGTCGGCTACTATAAGGAATCATGAGTCCATGAAGTAATATATTTGGTATCATAAGTTAGGGTACATTTAAGTGGGAGTCAATCAATCACATTGTGTGATGGATTATTGGGTGTTGTTATTGAACGGACAAAAATTAACCATTAAACACACTACTATTACTATTTATATAAAATAAAAGGGCTTTAATTTGCCAAAAATGTTCAAGCTTCAGATAAAAGAAAGAAAGGGAGGAAGTAGGATGTTGAACCTGTGGAATGACCCCGGTATCAACATGAATTGGTCGATAAGACAACCGACTTCGACCGTCACAACGAAGATCTTGTGCAATTCCACCTCGTATGAAGTTCTTTTCGCCTCTTGATAGTTCCACCATAACTGAGAACGTTTGAAATTAAATCAAATATAAAAGGTTTAACTTTCTAAAGTTCTTTGGAAATTGAAGAAGGGAAAAGGAAGAAGGAAGAAACAGCAAATGGAGGTCTTATTGAGTCAAGAGTCGTGATAGGCGACGGAGGACTTGCGGACAGATAGAGTGGCAGAACATAGTTAAAAATGGTGGCGGAGGCGGAGGCGGAGGCGAAGAAGGAAAAAAGGGTTTTTTTTAGAAAAATCACAAATGCGGCAGAAATTTGAAATAAACGTAGTACTCGTATAAAATAAGCTTTTAAAACAAAATAAATTCAGTCCTCCAAAAATTTTAATATCCAAAATAAGTTTTACATCCGAGCATAAGGCTAGGTTGCACGGACACGGACACGACACGGGTACGGGAAAACGCCAATTTAAAAATGACGGACACGGGGACACGAAAATGGTAAAATAATAAATATATCCAATTAAAGATAATTTTACAATCTTTCATTTGATATATGTAAATAAACACTTTAAAAACATAAATCTCACATAAAATGCAAATAAGTATCAAATAAACAATATGAATATTTAAAAATAGTCATACAAACCAAATCAATGAAAACCAAATAAATAGGTAAATTTAAGATTTAAAAGTCAAGAGTAACAAATTTAACATTAACAAATAACAATTAATAAATATTCAAAGAGGATATACAAAAAAATCAAGAATAACATTTCAACTTTTCAAAATTCAAATTACAAACACTAAAATTGAGAATTTAAGATTAACCAATAACACATTCAGAATTCTGCTTATGAATTATGATTTTAATTTTTTAATTTTTATTTTTTTTTTAAAAAAACGTGTCCTTGACTGCTTGCCGTGTCCCTTTCGTGTCCTTACCGTGTCCGCGTATCCGGAAAAATATTAAAATATTGGACACTTCATTTGGCGTGTCGGACATGAATTTTCGCGTGTCCGTCGCGTGTCTGTGTCCGACACGTGTTCGACACGGGACACGCCAGTCCAGAGACGTGTCTGTGTATTCCAGGCATAAGGTAAGGGAAAATCGCTTTGTCCCTCCTTGTTTTTAATTTGTTCACCGTTGATAACAGCAAATAAGCTTGTTTTTAATATTTTTGTTCATTAAACATTATGATATTGTGCCTTTTTGTTTATTATTACTAACAGCGAACAAATAATTTAATACCCAACCTATAACACCGTCTTATTTTGAAAAAATTGAAAAAAAAAAGCTAATTATACAAAAGACTCGGGTAAAAGATCAGCGTTGACCAAATGACCCCACTAAACATGTTTTCCTCCTAAAATATGAGGTAGTTTTTCTCCTCTTCATTATTCCTCTTTAGAATTCTTCATCAGTTCAGTTCTTGCTTCATTTTCAACTTCTTCATATCTGTCTGATTATCTCCGTCGCAATACTCGCCATTGATTTTCTCGATAAATGTGGATTTTACTTCTGTTTTTTTCTTTTTTCAATTTAAGTTGTTACCATTGTCTATATTTTTAGTTGAATGTACATCTTCAAATTAAATTAGAGTTAGCTGCAAATGTAAGAGAGTCAGTTGCTTCTGAATCAGAACACAGAAATTCAACTTATAATCATTTTTTCTGAATAATTAAATAATTGTTGCAGATATTGTGACTTGTGGTTTTCTTCCTTATTGCTGATTTGTTTTCAACGTGATTGACATGATAATATGTCTTAGTGGTTTACTGGTCAAATGGTGAATTTTTCTAATAGAAATTGGTGAAGTGTGAGTTATTTTTGTTAACATCTTATATGCTTGAAGTTGTGCAATTGTGTTCGTCTGTTTATGATTTTTCAAATGTGATGAATTTGAAATTGAAGTGATATTTATTGGCCTTGCCTCCCTCCCGTTACAATCTTATGCGTTGTTTTAGAGTTATAGATGTTACATTAGACTATTAGATGGACAATATATAGTCCAACTTTCATGTCGAAGTGATAGCCTAATATACTTATATACAAGGCAACCATTGTCTTATTGTAGACTTATTGGTGAGTACTTCAGTTTTCATATCGGATTTTATATTGAGAACTTTAGTTGCCATATTCTAATGGCAGTCAAAGTGTCGAACTTTTGAGAATCTGTAGAGTGATGGATTCCTATTCAATCATACTCATAAATGAGAAACCAAGCTAAGAAGTTTTTGTCTTGTTTATATTGTGGCATTTTTATTTTATTAAAGTTAATGTGTTCTCCTTATCAGGATGAAGTTTATAACTTTCAACCTCTATAGAATTCTGAGCATGTCAACATAGATTCAGAAGAAACACTTGTCATCTTTTGCTGATTTAATAAGCGAGCTAGAGTAATGTTATAGATTGCTTTTTAAGGCAAATAACATATAATCTCTGTCAAGGGGTGGAGCAATCTTCCTAGGAAGTCTAGTCTCCTACTGCTCCAGGGAGAAACAGGGTATAAAAGCCTTGTCTGTCATCATTACAACCTTTTTGGACAACAACTGCTTTTGCTAGTTATATCTTCATTCTGAACTCTCTATCTAATAAATTCTGTGGATGGGAAACTTCATACATGATTCACTATGGCGAACCTTAGCAAACACTTTATAAAGGAATGTTTTTTCTGCTTACCTAGCAAATTCATCTAATCAGAATAGGAAAAGAGTGTACAAATCTGCAGAATGCAGATGTAATGCCATGGCTTGACTCCTCTAATATATCTTATGTTAAAATCGTTCCTCATTTGTTAACATTTTCAAGAAAGATGTATATTTTATTTAATGTATAAAATTTATATAAAGAATACATCAATAAAAATGTATTTTGATTATATTTTATTAATTGATTACTATCTTATCTTTATAAAAATAAGTTCCTAAATGCAATCCTTTTTCATACTACCAATTACATATTTCATAAATCGCCTATTATAACCTTACAGCATGTATTATATAAGATTATCTTACGATAAGATGACTTTAATAGAATTTAATGGGTCAAAGCTAAAAATGAACCTGTTCTTACCTCAATCTAACCGACGTACCCCTACTCCCTCGTACAAAACCCACGGCTCCCAATCCCTCTCTTCCCTCTTCTCTCACGTCCCACTCCCCTTCCCTTTCACGGTTCAGCAGCCTCAGCGCCACCATAGGCCACGTTTTTTCCTTCCATGAGCAGCCTCTACAACACAGACCGTGTCCCCCTTCCCCCACGAACTGCCACCGGCAGCTGCACCTCGCTTGGCCACTGACTGTTGCGTGTTCCGCCAGTGAGCAGCGGCTGGTCTCAGTTGATTTTGGCCCCTTCTTCCAGCCAGTTTTGGTCTTTTGCACCACCACATGACCACCTATCTCTTGGTTCACCTCTTAGTCTCACTCTTTGTAAGCCATCTTTTCTTTTCTCTAATTAATTTTATAGTTTTAATTGGAATTTTATTAAGTTTATGAGTTTGATGTTGGTTTTGAGTTACTTTCATTGAATCTTTTGTGGGTAAGAGTTTAGTTGATGAATTGAACATATTTATGATTTAGGGTTTGAAGTGTGATTAAAAATGTTGTGTGTTGATTGTGTATTAATTTGGTTTAATCTTATCATGAGTAATTGATGGAAGGTGGTATAGAAATACTAATGGTGTTGATTATGTTGCAAAGCATTATTTTGGACTTGAAGCAATTGCAAGCTTAGTGTCGATTGAATTGGTTTGTTATGAATGGATGTACATAAGTCGTTTGTCAAAATTAACTAAAATGTATATGGTAATTGCAAATCAGAGATTAAGTTCAGTCCTCCAAGAATTTTAATATTCAAAATAAGTTTAATATCCGAGCATAAGGTAAGGGAAAATCACTTTGTCCCTCCTTGTTTTTAATTTGTTCACCGTTGATAACAACAAATAAGCTTGTTTTTAATTTTTTTTGTTCATTAAACATTATGATATTGTCTCTTTTTGTTCATTATTACTAACAGCGAACAAAGTAATTTAATACTTAACCTATGACACCGTCTTATTTTGAAAAAATTTAAAAGAATAAGCTAATTATACAAAAGATTTCCAAAATAACTTTCACAAAAATTTTAATTCTCAAAATAAGAGTCTTTATGTCCGCTGCGAACAGAAAAAATTGGTCAAAAAATTCAAAATTCTTTGTTCGTTGATACTAAAAGCGAATCAAAATGAGACAATGTCGTAGTGTTGAAAGGGAAAAATAAAGTAAAACAAAATTTGTTTTGATAACGGCGAACAAACTTTGTTTTAATTTTTTTTTCTTCTAACGTTATAAAATTGTCTTCTTTTTGCCTGCTATATAAAAAAATTTGACTTTTTTTTATTAGATTCTTTATTCGTTGTTAGTAGTAGCGAACATACCCAACCTCAACTTTGACATGGAGACGTGTATTTTGGAAAATTAAAATTTTTCGAAGCTTATCTTAGAATTTAATTTTTTTTTGATAATTAGCGTATTCTTTTCGGTTTTTCCTTATTTTGAGTGTTGACACAAACCTATACATTTGACTCGAGTCTATTTATTTTTGTTGATCTTTAAGATTATTAGATTACTAGGATAGAACCCCGTGCAATGCACGAATTTTTAAATACATTAATATTTTGATGAAATTTTAGATTGCAAACCATACTTCACATTTTTCCTAAAATTCAAAATTGTAATTATGGTAGTCTACCAATGTAAATGAATGATTTTAATGGTCAATTAATTGAATTTTATGTCATTTTACTTTTAAATAACAATTGATGGAAAAAAGGGCTATTATGTACTTCAAGTAATTTTCTAAATTGCTGTATAATTTTGTACACAGTATAATTTTGCTGTATAATTTTCTAATTAGTGTAATTCCAATTACACTGGAATAAATGTAATTTATTCTATAGTATAATTTTCTACGCGGTGTAATTCCAGAATTTTATCAGACAATATATAATGTTCTATTATAAACAGTACATTAATATACCACTGTATAATTGGAATAATTATGATTTATTGCATCAATTAATGTATGAGTTTTTCGAAAATATACATTTGTAAATATGGTAAGTGTAAAAAATGCAAATCACTCAAAGTCCATTATTACTATCCAATTAAAAAAAGACAAATGACATACTCACCATCAAACTTCATTTTTGTTATTATACAATAAAATTAATAAAATGTATTATTCTATGGAGAGGTGGTAATGAAAAATTATCATTATAAATACTTTGTTATGATTGAAGTTTTATAATCACAAGAATAATCTTGTACATTTTATGAAAATCTAAAGTACAAATCATTCACATTAACAATCCAAATTAACGAGCTCGATTATAAGTACAGTCACTTAGCTTCATGCTGGTGGCTTTTGTCAATTAGGTGCAAGTGAAATCAGTGTTAAGATAATATTGATTTACTCACTTTTTTCAGCTTCTATATAAAGAAAAGAATCTTCAAAAATCTGTACTTAATTCATTTTTAGTAACTTCTCTTCAAGTAGTTGCCTTCCAAAGTAAACCAAAGAATCCACAATACCCTTGTAAGGACAAAACTGAAGGACTATATACAACTAATTGTAACAAAAACAAGTATATGAAGCTAACAAATGGAGCAAATACAAGTAGCTGTTAAAAGCTTTGGGGACAGCAAAAGCACATTGTTAGACGAATTCGAGCGCCTTTCTGTAGAAATTCAGCTCAATCAAGCAATGCTAAGGAGGAGCTTGTCCGAGCCAGGAACATCTATGTTCCATGCTCGCCTTGGTATTGGTGTACCGCCATTGCTTCCACAGCCGGTCAAGCAAGCCAAACCAACTTCTTGGATTGGTTTGCATAGGATGGTCAAGAAGATTTTTAGGCCTGTTTTTTGGAAGAAGAGAGTAAGGAAAGCTGCTGATCTACAACAAGAACAATGTTATGAGCAAAAGAAGAAGGATCTTAAGTCCTGGAAAAGGTTTAGTAAATCTGTAAGGCATTACTAGGGTTATTAAGATGAGTTTAAGATATCATACATCTATATTATACTTCACGTATGAGTTATGACCCTTTATGTAAGTTCATATTTTTTTTGCCTTTTTTGTTGTGCTCATTTTGGAGGAATCCTACTTTTCTCAAGAGGAGTATTTCTTGTATTAAAAGAGATTTTAAAGTAAATAATAATAAATTTTGAGGAATCATGGCGTACAAGGTTGTATATTTGCGCAATTGGTTGGTATAATAAAGGATGTTCATGTTTTAATTTCAATTTTGTTCTTTTAATATCCATCTTTAGATTAAAACACCTAACTCAGTGAAGCAATGATTTCTAAGAAATAAAATATTCAGATCATTGTAGACTTGTAGTAATGAGAGATAATTTATCTCGAACAAGAATAAATATGCTTGTAAAAGAACAGAAAATTATTTCATTATCCAAATACATACCATATCTCATGAAAATGACTGTGTTTCATTTTATTTTATTAATTTAAATTTGTCACATTATTAATTTTACCCATAATTTAACTTTTTTTAAAGTTTTCATTCACATATTTATACATGTACACTTGTATAGGCCGAACAATCTCAATTCTTCATGCTTTGTCACTTGTATAAGCCAAACAACAAAATTAATATAGTAAGCATGTATTAACATGTAAAAGGTACAAACTTTTAAAGACTTCTTTCACAAAACAAAAATATCTTCAATAGAAAGACCAAATAATCTCAATCCTTCATGCCTTGTTCACTCGGATGCTCTTCATGGCCACCATTTTTTCTCAGCAACAACTCTGCTAGAAACAGGTTCCATAGCAAAGGCCATCATGTTCAACTCAAGCAATTTACATCCATCATTAACAAACAATTACCGAAAACTTTCAATTCATCAATTATACCATATTTTTCATCCCATATTGCAATTCTACCTGTATCACCCTTTGATTTCACCATTACCATTTTCAGCTCCACAATAAGAGCTCAATCATGCTGCTTTGCTTCAAAGTCCTCTGCTTTATTCTTACCAGAGATGAAAAGTCAATACCTAGAAAACAACAGTAATGCAAAAGTCAAGCAATTAGCTGATAACATTAGCTCAGTCCCACCTGAACAGAGGTTTAAAGTCCTTGAATCTGTTATAGAAAATTTGGGTGAGTCCATAAACATTAGAGAATTCAATAATCTGATCATGGGATTGGTTATGGCAGAGGAAATGGAGCTTGCATTGAAGCTGTTCGATGAAATGTCAACGTATGGTTTATCCCCAGATTGCTGGACATACTCTGTACTTATTAGGTGTTACTGCAAAAAAAACCTGCCTGATGACGGGAAAAAGATTCTGGACTGCATGATCAAAAATGGGTTTCGACCTAATGTTGTTACTCTTACCATTTTGGTGAATTCATTATGTTCAAGAGGCAAAATTCAGAGAGCTTTTGAGGTGTTGGAGATTATGGGTAAACTTGGGTGCAACCCAAATATTCAGACTTATAATTGTGTGTTAAAAGGTATGTGCTTTGTTGGAAGGGTAGAGGAAGCTTATGAAATGTTGATGGATTTGAAGAGAAAGAAGGGTGATGAAGAGAGCAGTATTGGTCCTGATATTTACTCATACACAGCTGTTATGGATGGGTTTTGTAAAGTAGGTAGATCAGATGAAGCAATGGAATTACTTGAGGAAGCAATTGAAACGGGATTAACCCCAAATGTGGTTACTTATAATGCTCTCTTTAATGGGTATTGCAAAGAAGGGAAACCTAGGAAAGGGATTCAGTTGTTGAAGCAAATGAAAGAGAGGGACTGTACTCCTGATTATATTAGTTACAGTACTTTGCTTCATGGGTTGTTGAAATGGGGTAAATTTAAGGCAGCCTTTTGGGTTTACAATGAAATGGTTGAAGTTGGTTTTAAGGTTGATGAAAGGATGATGAACAGTCTTTTGAGAGGTCTGTGCAGAGAAAGCTGGGAGGAGGAAGAGCTTTTGAAGAATGTGGATAAAGTATATCAGCAAATGAAAAGTTGGGATTATTCTATTTTTCCTGACACTTACTCTTTAGTGATCCAATCATTTTGTATTGGAGAAGAGATTGGCATGGCTTTGATTAGTTTGCATGAGATGGTAGAAGCTGGGTATTTTCCGAGGATGGTAACGGTTAATCGAGTTGTTCGTGGACTCTGTGAGGAGGGTAAGATTCCTCAAGCATTATCGGTTTTAGTTCTAGTGTGTGAAGCTGGTAAATATCCTAGTAAAATTAGCTTTAACATCTTAATTGATGAGTTGAATAGGCAAGGGAATGTGCTTGGTGCTTGCAATGTCTATGGTGCAGCATTGAAGCTCGGCGTGCTTCCACATGAGACACCTTTGGGTGCTCAGCTAAGTAGATCACATTGACAATTATCATGCATGTATAAACTGTACACTATTTGTCAATAGAAATGACATTTTTATCAGCTTTCTTGAAGGACTGATGGTGCTTCTACTTTCTGCATGGAGGGAGATGATCCTGTTTTTGCCCCTCAAAACTCCTTCAGACGCCCCGGTTCCATCTCAGTACCCGCAAAACCAAATCTATCATCGAACCATATGGGTTTGACTTACAGTGTCCCAATCCAAATTCATACTATCGTGAGTCTGCGGCCGACTAATTTACCCTTGGAGTGACTCTGCATTCAGGAACTTTCTTGTACTTAGGCTTCCATGAAACATTCAGTAAGCAAAATAGTGTTGCCCATATGAGTTCGTATAGGGGCAATAGGGCAGAACTTTGGAACACATGTAGAACAAATACAGTAATACACCCAAGTTTAATGCAATAATTTTTATCCTGTATATGTAAAACAATAAATAAATAAATAAATAAATGCCAGCTCTGGAAATAAGAACATGCTGCAATGATTTTCCAATAAATCTACAAAATCCTCAACTGATTCCCGAGACATTTTTGCCTATCTCATTAGTAACGGCCTAACAAGAGCACAAACCTAATCTCTTCTATACAGAGCAGAGAATCTCAATAATATGGATAAAATACAAAAACTCTTAAAGCATTGAATTACATGAGTGACAAAAGATGATCGGATAATTGATTAGGCACGACTAGAATACTGCCCCGTTCTTGTATCAACCATAATCTCATCCCCAATATTTATGAACAATGGAACGTTGACTACAGCTCCAGTGTCGAGTGTTGCTGGTTTGGATCCACCTACACCGTCGTTCGAATAGTTAGGAGATAAGGGATAGAATTTAGCCTAAAACTTGAACAAGTACAAATGCTTCATTCCTTAGTTAAAATGGAAGAGGATCGCAAATAGAAAGATGTAGTTCCAAAAAAAACATTAGTCCGCTCCAACATCAATGACATTGTGTGCAAAATCAAATCGGAATCATCAGTTCAGAGAAAAAAAATTATGTACCACAACAAGATCCAAAGATACAGATTTTGTCAAAGAGCATCTGATACAAATTACATAAAATGCTATCGCAATTTGTATAAAAGCATTAACCAGTCAGTCATCTACAAAGGTGTCTAGATCCTGATACAGCAAAACACAAGACTCCACAAAGATCAGTTAAGCGGAGCATACAAGTCAAGCAAGATCAAGTTAAAGATTCTGCAATGGTCCGATAATAGGTCTATATAATAATTGACAAAGCCTTGTTTAAGTTGATCAACTTCCATACTTCCCATTCCAAAGGTGCTCTACTCCTAAATTAGTGAATCTATTTCTGAAAAAAAAAAAGAAAAAAAAAACGGTTTGATTGCAATCTATCTGTTTTAATAGACAATCACAATATTTAGAAGACTTAAGGTACACTAAGGTGATGGTCCTAGGACCTAGAGTCTAAGCACAAAGCTCTAGGCATGACGTGCACACCCTCATTGAAGCGAGGCACAATCCTTCAATAAAAGGTTTTATGAGTAAAAACAGGTCGTAGAGGAAAAATAAATGCAACTAGGTTGCCTTAGGTTCACCTTGTTGCGCTTTTCTGTGCAATTTTTAAAACGCCTCAACGTCATATTAAATGCTGGGGCAGCCGCCCCCGCCTAGGCTCAATCTTTTTACCACAGGACAATCATAAAATATACTTCATATAGAACAAAAGGAAATTTATGTATCCTAAATACTTGTTTTTTTATTTGAAAAGTCATCCTGTTAGATCTGTTTCATAGTGATAATTATATGTTGCAATCATATTTGAAACAAATTAGAAATGAGGTTTTGAATTTTATTGTGAAGACTTATTAAGCTTTTTAATTTCCTTTACTAATGGTAAAACACAAATTTTGAATAAGGTTCATCAGAGTGGGTGAGTTTTTACTTGATTTAGTATGGTCAAGACTCAAGAATAAATAAGATCACTCACCTTGAGCTGTATCCCCTTTAACACCAGGATCAGTATCGACGACAATGAGCTTCACAATGAGGGGCAATTCAAGATCAATAGCCTGCAAATAGTTCAAACAAAAGGCTTGCATATTTTCCCATGGAGAATAAAGAAAGGAAGATATCTATAAAAAAATAAACATACAAAAAAAATTACGTAGCGGGTCAAACAATTGTTCCATCACTTTCTATTTCCACGGGTGTTTACACTATGTTTGAATAGCAAATTAGAAGAGAAAAGAAAGGAAGGGAACGGGAAGGGGAGGGGTAAGCAGAAAGAGTCCACCTTGTTTGTTAATGAAATGGAAGGGAAAAGGAACAAAATTAAGTGTTTTCCCTTTCAAATCTTTCTACTTTAGAAGAGATTGTGTACTTAACGAAGTATTTCCCTCCAAACCCCTCCCCTCCTTTTTCCTCCATTTCTCTCTATCTAAACATGGCGTTAGTGAGGGAAAGAAATCCGATGATTCGAAATATAAAGATTCACACATTTAAATGGCTAATAATGTTTCCGGTTTCACTGAAGGATAAGTTGCAAACAAAATAACAGCAACCACAACATAAGGGGAATATTTACCTTTCCATTCCAAAATTGCAAATTGCAGTCCATGCCCTCCTTCAGCCACCTGGTCTTATCACCAACATCTGCTTCGCTAAGCCGGAACTCCTCGTATGTAGCCTGAGCGTGTGCAAAAGTCATTTAACAATTGCAATAGAAAACAAAATACTAACGTTCCTTCAAGAAAAACATATTCAAAGTTTAGAACACTAGCAAAATTTCACCTAATTATTTATTTGAACAAATTAACCTCAAATCACATAGAAAACTAAGATCCATAAACTCTAAGGAGAAAAGAAACATACCAAATCCATGAAGACATACATATTTCCATCTTTGTATGTGAATTGCTTTGTTTCCTTGGATACATTTGCTTCGGGTATCTGTCAAATGTCAAATTTAAATTAGTGCCAAACCGAGAAGTTTATATTAAAAAAATGTGAATTGATTTTCTAACAATCAAAATGAAAATACTAATAAGTTGATAATACTTTTACACAACTACAAGTAGAAGATATAGGAATGTCAAAAAACACTCATCAAAGGTTGCATTTGGCTGCAAATATTGTTATATTTTTTTATTTTTAGAAAAATAAAGAAAGAAAGCAATTTCTTACAATATACTATGTTACTCTTCAAAAATTTTAGCTTGTAAGTGCTTCATTGTTTTGTTATTCTACCACTTCAAATCACATAAAAAGTGGCTTATAGATAAGAATTTCATTCTGATAGACAAAGCAAGTCCCCCCTTCATGTTTGATGGAAGCCATTTATTTCCAAAAGAAAAAAAAGGATAACTTTTAGAAACCCCTCGTCTAAGTTCTAACCAAATTAGAAATAACAAAAAATAAATATGAGGAAAGATGTCTGCACATTACCAAAGTGTATGAGATGTCAAACCAACCTATCAAACCATTAGACTATGAACGGCATAATACGTGGCAGATCATTAATTTTACTCAATATATTAAAATTGAAACGAATACTGGCCTTAAGTTTCTTGAGCACGTGACTAGGGCAGGCAGTACCAAATTGCCAATGCCCCTACTAACAATGAATATGAAAAACATTCAGAAGCACAGCGACGAAATTTGAAACCAATACACCATTTCAGTTAACGTACCGTAACTCCAGCTCGAAAGGTTTTCTCAACTGTGTTTCCTGTCACGTAATTTCGCATTTTAGTCCTAACGAAAGCAGCTCCTTTCCCTGGTTTCACATGAAGAAACTCTACAAGTTCCACAATAAATATGTGTAAGTCTCACAGCTCCAAGAAAGAATTGTCTAGTAAAGTATTTGTCACCCAACAAAAATGAAAGAATCAGGCATCAAAAATACCACAAGCTAATAATCATAAATCACCATACCATCCATCTTCCCCTCAAATTCATTGTGGGATGAGAATGGAGGTTGCACATACTAAATTTAACTTGTAACCATAGAGGGATGATGGGACAAACCATTCCATATTCAACACATACCATCATACAAAGATCTAATTCTTAATCCAAATATCAAGATGAAAACTATATACATTGATAAATAACCACTCGGCAGATCAATGGTGTCGGCAAACTGAAGCAATATTAAATATGTCATATTCACCAAGGACTTTTCATGACACTAAACATCTTTATTCTGATCAATAAGTTTTCATAATAAAAAAATCTTCGAAACTAAGCAATGCCAAATTTCCAAAAACATGGCTCACCCACTATGACCTCCCAACCCCCAAACTTACAAGCTAATAATTCATAAACTATCATACAATCCCTTTCCCCTCATTTTCTTCAAATTGAGTAAAGTGGTGAAGGGAGCCTACCCATGTTAAACTCAACTACTTTTATTACAGGATAACGGGACAAACAAACTGGACCTCAATTTTGATATATCTCATTAGCCATTCATAACAACTCCCATTATCAGGCATATCCCATCACCCCTTTTTCCCCTTTTATTGAAGAATGAACACAGAATACATCGATTAATAACCATTGGGCAGGTAAATGGTACCAGCTAACTGAAACAAAATCTTAGACTAATAAAGAATGTAACACATTAGGGCCTCAACCATGAGCTAGTTCTCTAATAAGGGAAAAATCTTTGAACCTAAACAATGGCGGAAAGCATGCCATAGTGCCGACAACACATTTCTTGAAAAGCTAAAAATCCAAAATTCAAGGGTTCCATACCATAATACCATTACATCGAGAAGTAAAACACTCCTATAATCTAAAAAGTGACAAAAGTTCGGTGGGAATTTTAAATCAAAATTGAAATACCTAATACTTTCCAAGGAGCTCCGTCCACCTCAAGGTTAGTTCCCACTTTAATGTCATTGCTACTCAAAGCATAAATCTCTGCCAAAACAAAATAAAGCAAAAAACTTCAATCAAAAGCAACAAACTTTTAAAAATAAATTCTAATTTCCACACAAAAACTACCAAAAAGAAAAGAATATTACTAGAAAATCTGGTTCTGCAAGGAAGAGCAACAGAGGGTCTTAGGACTTTGAAAGATGATGGGTTAGGTGAAAATGAAACGGATGATGAACGAATTGAAGGAGATAAAGAGAGTTTGATGGTGGGTATTCCCGCCATTGTTGGCCTGAGTTGCAGATCGAAAGAGGTAGACTGGTAACAAGCCCACTAGGACCTTTATTAAGGGATTTTGATGGCAGTCAGTTTTTCTTGATAAGGGATGTAGTAATGTACTCACAATGAACTGATGGAAGTATAGTAATCAGTAGACCACTTTTTGTATGAAGTTTTGAAACAAATATGCAAAATACATATATATATATATATATATATATATATATATATATATATATATATATATATATATATATATATATATAAATTTAGATAATGGTAAAGTTTTGAAACAATTTCTCAACATAAAAATAAAAAATTTGAATAATTAGTAAAGTTTTGAAACTATTTTTCAAGATAAACATTTTTTTCTCAAAGTTGTGATTTGGGTATGTTCGCGATAAAAAACAACGAACAAGGATTAAAGAACAAAAATAGTCAAAGACTCTGTTCGCTCTTAGTAACAATGACCAAGAATTTTAAAATAAAAAATTTGAATAATTAGTAAAGTTTTGAAACTATTTTTCAAGATAAACATTTTTTTCTCAAAGTTGTGATTTGGGTATGTTCGCGATAAAAAACAACGAACAAGGATTAAAGAACAAAAATAGTCAAAGACTCTGTTCGCTCTTAGTAACAATGACCAAGAATTTTGACTATTTTTGACCTTTAATTCTTGTTCGCTATTATTAATACTTAATAGCGAATAGAATCGCGCTAAATTCAACAGCTCTCCCTTTCTTCCTCATTTTCCCCCAATTCCATTATACCGTAACACCAGTGGCGACTATTCTCTCTTTTTCCTCCATTAGAACACCTTCAAACGTTCAATTAATTCCTCCCTCTCCCAATTCAACACTAGTAAAGTGGTCTAGCATATACTTGGAGTTGTCTAAGGTATAAATTTTTATTTTTTTTATACGAAAATTAGGGTTTTTGGTAATCTTCATTATCTGTTTCGAGTGCAGGGCATTACTTGTGGAATCACAACTTATCTAGTTCAATTTAAGCTAATTAAGGTAATGTATTAGTTATTTTTTTATTTATTTATTCAATTTTTTGATTATGGTTCATCAACTTTAGTTTGTTGTTGTGGATAATATATTGATTTCAATTGGTGATTTTTTTACTTAGTTAAAATAGTTAATTATGTATGTTGATTTTGTTTTGTATATTGATTATATGTAATTAATTGATTTAGTTTAAATAGTTATGTAAATGTAGCTGATTAATTATGTATCTTCGTGAATGTACTTGGTGATGAAGTTGATTTTGTATGTATTCATGTAGAAATGGCATCATTTCGTGTGACTCTCTCATGTTTTGGAATGGTTCCATTTCATACAAGTGGTACTGTAACACCCCGTAATTTATCGGGTTTAGAAATAAGTAAAATATAATAAAATAAAGTATAACAAAATAAATAAATAAGTAATATTAAATTATACTACTTTATATTGTTAATTATAAATATTAAGTGGGTTTAATTCTAACGGTAACAAGTTTTATTGCGTACGTTGTTATCGCGTAGGGTAATTTTTCCGATTTAACATTCTTATAATAAATAGAATAATTATTAACAAAAAAAATAAATAAATAAATATAAGGGGAATTTGAGAAGGCAACCGGTTGTGAGGGTATGGGAGGAGTTTTGTAACTCCTCTCATAATTGTGTATTAGGCATAATTAAGATGGGTCCTTAATTCCTTATTAATTCTCAAGCATTTCAAGCATCCTTAATCATCATTTTAATCATCTCTTGAACATAAAAAAATTCAGAAAAATTTCTTCTCCTTTACTCTCTTTGTTTCGGCATTTTCAAAAAAAAAAAAAAAAGAAGAACCCTTGTTGTTCAATCCAATCTTTTGTTCAAGGGGTAAGTTTAGTTGAATTGTTATTTATAAATTTTATTCATAAGATTTCTAAGGTGAAATATATTTTATGTATGATGATATCCTATGACTTTTAGGAGGATTGAATATATTTTCTTTTATATATAATTTTCTCTACTAATCCTTTAATAAACTTCAATTTTGTTAAAAGGATTGAGTTATGTTTCTGATTTATATTCTTTAGCAAAGTTTAATTGGTTAAAAGAATTAAGTTAATATTGATATTTAAATAAATTTCTTTTATGATTTACATTTCTCTAAATAAATTACAATTTGTTAGTAGGAATTTAAATGGTATGGATCAAGTAGTGTAGTCATCTATGAAGTTATAAATCCTTTAGCAAAATTGGATTTGCTTGAAGGATTGTGTATTTATATATATATATATGTCTTGATTCAAGAAGGATGATTTTTGTTTTATGATTCTCTACAAAATTTTAATTTGTTAAGAGAATTAAGTATTTAATTTAATTATCATAATTTGTGGAGTTTTAAGTCTCTTATGCTTTGATGATGGGGTTTTTTGTGTATGAATATATATAAAATAATAATAGCAACAATAATGATGTAATGGGAGTTCCGGACAGCAGCTGCTGTCTCGGTATTGGTGCCGATTCGGAAAACGTTAGTCGTTTCCGTTGTTGGTTTATGTATCCGATGTGTTAAAAAAAAAATCGTTAAACGCTTAAAATAATTAAAAATAGTAAATAGAGGTTAGAAATTATGAAATTTGGTACCCAAGGTAATTGACGCGTTCCGAGCGCAATGGCGAAGTCGGATTTTTCATTTGAATTTTCTAATCTGTCCGAAATGGCCCTTAAAGTTTCTGGTCAGAATTTGTAATTTGGAACTATTGGGATTTGGATGTAAACAATTAAAAATTATCTAGTCTTAGTGATATTTTGGCGTATGGAGTGGATTAAATGTGTAAACACGTCCTAATACGTGATCGTTTTGTGTGTGTGTTATTTAGGACCTCGATTCATAAGAGGGCGAAATTTCTGTCGTGCTTGAACTTTGTTGTTGCAGTACTTAAAGGTACACGCTTAGACCATATTGTTTATGTGGTTGTGCAAGTAGTGTTGTTTCATTTCTAATCGAGGCTTTGTAAATCACATAAGGATTAGACACCTCAAATAATTTGAAATGAATTAATTGAACATTGACAATTTATGTGTTTGTCACCCAAAGGGGTTGACGTTTGGTTATGTTACCCAAAGGGGTTAACGTTTGGTTTGGATTATTACAATTATTGTTCCCATGGCAGTTTTGGATCATTACGGTCACCATGGGGGTATGCATACTTTAGCCTTTGGCGACCCGAACAGGACGGGCAACGTCTTAGGTCGGTGGTTGCCTTGGGATTAGCTCTCCCAAGTGTATTCCACCAAAAATATTTGAATTTATACTTGAATGACCCGAACAGGACGGACAGCGTTACAAGTTGGAATTATCTAAAAATGAATGGTTTATACTTGAACGACCCGAACAGGATGGGCAACGTTACAAGTTGGAATTATTGAATAATGAATATAAATTAGAGCCTATGCATGCTAGGATAAACACATTGCTTGTATTCAACATGTTTGATATATGTATGAAGTCTCAGACGTGTATTGGTTGTTCTTTGGAACCTGCTACGTGTTGTCATACGACGTGCAGTAGGTTGATTGCAGGTGGGGGCTGGAGTGAGGACTCGGCTTAGAACCCGTAAACATCAAGACTAAGTTATATTTTGTAATAAGTTTATGAGTCGAAATAACTCGGTTTAGCAAGTCTAGAGGCCGGCAGGCTCACGAGTTGTATGAAAAGACTTCCGCTGACTTGTTTTCTTTGTTTGGCGTTGTTTCTTGCGTTGACCATATTCCTTTACTGTTGGAACGTTGACGATCCGAGTAAAAAAAAATGAATTTTTTTTTAGTGTCCGTTGGTGAACCGGGATCATGTTTTCATATGATTTTCCGGGTCACTTAAACCGGGCCGTTACAGGTACAATGTTACGCATGTTGGGGGTAAACATAAATTGTTTGCGTGCAACTCGAACATGGATTTCAATGAGCTTAAGCTTCGTGTATGTTCTAAGACTGGAATTGACACCACACGAAGTACTGTTAATTTAAGTTTTAAACACTACACGAGTGATGAATGGTTAGCTTGACCTGTTGAGGATGATGATTCTATAGATGTTATGTGGGAACATTCAAAGGCTACATCTATTCCCTCTTTGGAGTTATACGTAGAAGTGGTACCCCTAGGCAATCAAGCTGTGAATGTTACTTCCAATCCTTCTCCTACGCCTATGCCTATTTTAACTCAAGAAACTCAAAATCCTTTTGTTCCTTCCCCATCTTTTACTCCTTCCGAATCCCCTCAAACTCAAGTCCCAAATGATGCGACTGTTAATTCAGGAGAAAGTATTGAGTTGGTACCTTGGGATGATGGTAATGAGAGTAATGAGCTTGTTAATGAACCTTTTGAGGATGATGTGGATGTGGATGTGGGTGAGGATGCCCTAGCTAATGACATGATCCTAGCCAACATTCCTACAATAGTTGCTCCTACACCTTATGCCCTATGTCCACCTCTGGATGAATATGTAGAGGATTACTCTTGGAGGACTTGGATTTGTGATACCACCAACACCAAATATGGGGAGCTTGAAAAGGGTATGATATTTGATGGTAAGGAAGCTTTGTTGGAAGTTGTTAGAGTATATCATATTTGAGGAATATTGAGTATAGAACAAAGACTTCTAACCAAAATTCTATCATTGAAGTGTAAGAGGGGATGATCTTGGAAACTAAGGGCTAGGCTAAATCCTTATTCAACCTCATGGTTTATTTCAAAGTACAATGGAAAGTATGAGAATTGTGTGTTGGGTAGTGCCACCGTGTCAGCTGGACATATTCACTTGACGTCCTCTGTGATTAACAATATGATTAGGGATTGTGTTTTCAAAGACCCTTCGATTAAGGTGTCTGTCGTTCGAGAGATGGTGAAAGATCGATTTGGGATAGAGATTACTTACAAGCTAGCATGGTATGCTAAGCAACAGGCCCTATTGTCCATTTATGGTACATGGGAGGATTGTTATTCCCTTCTTCTACGCTTTTTGTAAGCGTTCCAACAATCTAACCCGGGCACAGTAGTTGAGTGGTTCTTTAAGGATGACAATGACGCGGGTGTGTATGTACGTCCTAATATTAGAACCTTTCAACGTGTCTTTTGGGCCTTTAAACCTAGCATACAGGGCTTTAAGTTTTGTAAATCTTTGATTGCCATTGACAGTACACACTTGTATGGTAACTACCTTCATACCTTATTGACTGCGATTGCATAGGATAATGATAAGGGTATCTTTCCACTTGCATTTGCCTTCGTTGAGAAGGAATGCATAGCTGCGTGGTCTTGGTTTATGGCGTGTATTTGTAAGCATGTATGTAACACCCCTGAATTTCAGACCCTTCAGGGGTGTCACTTGTGGAAATAAATAATTATTTAAATAGGAAAAAGAAAGATGACGTTTGAAAACTTCCAAACAAAGTCCTACGGAAATTTCGGCAGCATCTGCCTTGAAATTTGACGCGCCGAAGATTTAGACAAACGATAAATCATCATAATGAAGAGGCATCAATGGCCTCGTAACAGAATCACGGCGGAAAGGTCATCGCCAAAACCTCTGTCGACATGCTAAGCATGGATCGTGGTTCCCATGTAAACGCTTGGGTTTTCCAAGCAAAAAGATAATCCACTGTACAAGCCATTCAAGATACTATAACAAAATATAAAACGATATAAATCTTTGCAGCGGAACGAATTACATCAAAAGGAGGACTCATGCCTCAACCAAAACATATACACTTTCAATTCGAAATCACATGTAGCGTCAAAAATGGTTCGAACAGGGCACGCGTCAAGGTTCTCACTCGATTTCCCCCCCCATATGCAATGCAAGGAAACTCCAAAACCTGCAAGACCTATCTACGACGTCCCTGCTGCTCAACGTAAAGTCGTAGACCAAACGTGTCATAGCAGGGCCATCAGAGACAAGCCGTCAACAAGGAAACAAGCAGTACACGTCAGTATCTAGCAACAAGTTATATATGCAACCAACAATCAATTCAACAAGATGAGAGAAGATAGACACTCCAATGTATAAAAATCTACTCCAACCATTCCTCACTTCTGTGCACTTCTCAATGCCTTCACCATTTTCTATTCCTTCCTTAATTCCACGTATCATCTTTTGTGACTAGAGGCCACCATATTGGGGTTTGCAAGACCCACATGGCAACACCTCAGCCAAGGGCGGTGACGGCCATGCCGGCGCCCAATGGCAAAGTATGATCATACCCCCGTACAGCGACCATATATAGATGATCCATGCCTCCGGGAACTAAACCAACTGGGGTACCAATCCAGTGGAGTCACAGTAACATCCAACTTAATATCTCATCAATAAGGGACTCATTCCCATTCCATCTCATATAATCCAACATTCTACTCTCGCGATATCAGAACTCAATCTCTACTATCTTTACAACTGATTTTCACTTGTAACACAAACTTAACCGTATTTAAATAGCAAATCATATTCAACCTAGTTCGTATAATATTATCACGCAAGGAAAATAGATTGAAGATGCATGCAAGAATCAGTTACTGCGTGTACTTACCTGCACTGCAAGACGACAGCCACAAAAATCGCTTCGAAGGGGTTCTTACGCCCCTCTTATGAACCGGGCACCTATACACGTTTAAAGTAAGACTAATAAGCCTACTTCACATCATTTACGAAGCACCGACTCCATACAAGCTACGCTATTAGCCAATTAAGTTTCGATTCAAGCTAATACGCATTCTACGCATACTCATGTAATAAATTCAACCCATGTTCATACATGAACTACGCCATCAATTCCAATCAAACCATAACATTAGATTCTAGTCAGGTTTATATCAAGATATGTTCAAGAACACGTAATACATGACGTTACACTTAATAACAATCATATCACCTATGATAGTAGTGGTTTATTATTTTTCCAAGGTTTTTAGAGTGAAACGATTAAGAATAAATTAGATTTGTAGCTTGGCGAATCAATAACGATTCGTATAATTTGGGTCAAAGTCACCCAACTTAGCAACCGAGCTCAAAACTAACCACCTCATCAACGACTATAACCACGATAATACTTTCATTAATGACAATCGCTACCTTAATCCGTCTCAGTAATTATTATTATCGTTTACTCTACAACAATGGATATTAACAATACTAGTCACCATTCATCCAAACCACAAAAATAGTATATACTACTTTTAATTCATCCACCCCTAACTTATTCAAGTTCAATTCACACTTTCAAATGCTTACCCACTTTAAATCCTATTAAGATATACCTTAATCCAAGCTAAGATTCATGAATTTACCCAAATTACTACCTTTAAATTCATCATAATATAAACCCTAATCATTTTATTTCAATGATAATTCTTTTAACTACTACCCATACTATAATTCAATGAGACTAATACAATATACAATCAACACACAACTCATGAACATGGTAGATTCTAATTAAAATTAGCAAATCAATCAATTGAAAAGTGAGATGCTTACAAAGATCAAAACTAGCAAGAATGGTAAAGAGGAGGATGAAGGTCGTGGTGGTGGTGCACGAAAGCCAAGAATGGCTGGAGAAGACCTTAAATCGATAGCAGCTGGCGGCTGCTGCTGGTTTGGCTGCCGGCTAGACACAGCGAGAGAGGAGGGGGTGTGCTGCGGTGGCTGCTGCTTGCGTGGGGAAGGAGAAGCCGGCTGCTGCTGCTGGTTTGGAGGAAGAAGAGCGCAGCCCTTGCTGCTGCTTGCGAGTGAAGCTGTCGGTTGAGGGAAGTGGGAAAGAGGCGCACGGGAAGAGAGAGGAAGAAGGAGAAGGAGGAGAAGGAGAAAACGGCTTGTCTTCAATGTTTAGGGTTTCGTGGGTCTTTAACCGTTTTCTTTTTTTTTTTTTTTTTTTTTTTTTTTTTTTATCTCGGTTCATTTTGTTGCAAGATCCAACTAAGAGACTCACCTTCGCGGCCTCATACATTTTAATAAAATAATCATTTTGATTCGAACCTCTTTATTTGAGAAGTCGTAACTATATTTTTAGTATATATATAAGTCGACATTTAAATCCATATGTGAAAGAAATTTATTAAAACTAATTCGGAAATAATTAAATAATAATTGTAAAATCTTTAAAAACTATTAAAATATTAAGTGATTACGTCATTAAAATGTCGGGGTGTTACAATGTAGCACAGAAGATGGGATTGTGTATTATCTCTGATAGACATGCGGGCATTTTTAGCGACCATGGAGGAGATGGAATGACAACCACCATACACTTTATCATAGGTTATGCTTACGTCATTTGCTTAGTAACTTTAACCATGCTATGGGTAATGTTCAACTTAAGAAGGTGTTTGGTAGGACTGCTGAGCAAAGACAACACGCTAAGGTTGTTGAGGGCTTGAAGGAAATTAGGAACCTCGTACAAGAGATTGCGCAGGGCATGCTCCATGGCACGCAGTTCCAGCACTTCATACTGAAAGTGGTTTAAGAGGCTTCACCTACTATTGGCGAGGTCTAAGCCTCGTCTCCTCCTCAGGACGTTCATTTGGAGGAGGTGGACTTGTCCTACCCCGAACATGGTTCGAGGTCCTCGCAGCCTGGACCATCGCACTACCAATCACCTTCACTCCCTGAGCGACACACGAACGCCTCCTACTATCGCAAGACACGTAACAGGCCGTCACAGTTGGAGAGGGTTCAGGAGGATGATGAGGATTAGTATATATTTTGTAATACATTGAACATTCTCGGATATTAAAATTTTGTAGGATTTCGATATTTTGACATTTGTACATAGTTTTTAATGTGTGTATATATGTTTATTGTTTCATCCATGCTCGGACTTTTGGTGAACAATCATCCATACTCGGACTTGTTATGACTCGTGTTGATGACTTCATTGCAAATAGACGATGCCGATAATTCAACATAGTTTCATTAATAATGATTACAATCGTTCATTCATGAAATATAACCATTACAACTTAAGAGCGCTTATTAAACTTTTTCAATATCTTCTCGATTTCTTCACTCCTACACTCCTTATCAATTGCTTCTCTTTTCATGTTATGTATCTCGGTTCTAAGCTCCTCATTCTCTTTGTCGAGCTTAATGATGATGTCTTTTTGCCATTTGGTGCCCTCCGGATCAACCCACCTAAAGTAAGTGCATCCCAAACCTTTATCTTCGAATAGTGGACATGCAACATATTAACGTCCAGGATCAAAATCGCTCCAATCGCGACCGTATTCAACTTTATGACCACAATGACAATACTCTTTCATTGAATGATGCTTTGACATATATAACTAAATTTAAATAAATTAATTTGAAATTAATGAATAACTTAATATAAATATTATAAATGAACAGATCAAAATAAACATAATTTACAAGAACATACCTCAACTTAACTTCAAAAGCAATAGGATGGATAGAATAAAATTAACAAGGGTGATGTATTTAAAGATCTTCACTCAATGACTATATTTCAAGGGTACAACGACTATATTTTAAAGTTACAACAGTAAACAAATCCTTTACCTTTTTGAAACCCTCTGCCTTTATTCGTTGTTAATAACAGCGAACATATCCATACCACAGGTCTAGGAAAAAATTGCTTATCTTAGAAAATAGTTTCAAAACTTTACCATTATTTGAATTTTTTTTAATTTTTTGCTTATTTATTTAAAATGTTCCTTTTTGTATTGCAATCTAATTTTGAACAAGGCCATCATCTCTTCGTAAGTCTCTTATCCTTCGGTATTTGGATTAACATCTTCATGTCAAAACCAAGATTTTGTATTTGTTTGCTATCACTAACTGTATAAAAAGCTGGTAAAAAAATTAGAATTTTTTGTTCCAATTACTAATATGAACAAAAGAAAAATAGTGTCATGTTATTACAGGTCGTAAGGGAGGTTTTGAGCATGTTCAACGAGTTTCACCATACAAGACCCTAAAAAATTGGAGGCTTCAATATGAAATTACGTAATATATGTTAAATATTTAAAGAAAAAAACTTTTTGAAAAAAATATATCAATTATTCTTGGTTTGCTCTTATCAAGAGTGAAATAATATTTGTTGTGTTTCTTTGTCCTTTTAAAAGTTATAATATTGTCTTTCATTTGTTTGCTAATATAACAGCGAAGAAAGTCGTGGTGATTTTTTTTGCCTTTTAACATGTTCTTATCTTGTTCATTGTTAGTGTCTCTTGTTTGCTGTTACTAATAGCGAACAAGCCCTAACCTTAGATTCGGACACGAAGACATTTATTTTAGAAACTAAAATTTTCTAAAGCTTATTTAGAATTTTTTTTTTAAAAAAAAACTAATTTATTCAAAATTTTCCAATATTGTTCACTTTTTCAACCTTATTTTGTGTTGTTAGCTAATGGTAAAGAGAAGTTTGTGTTACAAGGTTTTTCTATATTTATTTTGAATCATTTATAAATAATAGTCACAAAAGTTATGTTATTTATATTTCATCCGCAGAGCTCAATACTTACAAGTATAAATTAAAAGTGCAATGATTGTAATCATATCATCGGATTTCGATCATCAGTGTTTAAAATGACATGTTAAAATGATCTTCTAACTTTTAACTCCTCTTATTTTTCTTTGACAATTACAATCAACTCAACTCACTTAACCTAAGTTAACTCTTCTTCTTTCCATACCTTCTCATATATATTCGTTCTTCAACCTTTACTCTCAACAATAGAATCTTACCTCTTTAATCTCAACAATCTCTCAATCAAGTTTCTCTCATATAAGTCCAATGTAACCATCACAATCAAGTCTAATATACATCTATAAAAAAAAACCTAATATAATACTACACTTCTCACATACTCAGCTCAATATAACATCTCTGTAACTCTAATCATCACCGCTAACCCATTGTTCCCGACCGGTTCCGATCTGCAAACCAGTAAAAAATGGAAACAACAGGGGGTTAGGTTTACTGAATGAGAAATAACAATTCAAAACAACAAAACACAGTAATTCCAAACAAAGATTTAAAAGCAACATCATTTTCCTAGATCTATGTGCACACAGTGAGTCTAGTTTGAGAGATGCCTCATAGCTCTAAGGCTATGTCGCTCTCGGGTGAAGCTAGTCAATATCTGAATGACAATTCGCTTCAAAAACAGGGAGTAGGGAACAATGTTTCTCAACTCCGTCAATGACCAACTCGCAAATCCGATCCATTGACCATATCATAATATCACCATAAGAGTTCACAACAACATTTGTTTCAACAGTTTTCAATTTTAAAGAGCTTTAGTAAAAAGTTTATTTTCAAGAATGTAGTCTGATCAGACCCTTTAAGGGACTGCTACTACTCACCGATAATGTCGCTTCAAGGTAACGAATCCAGCTAACAACTAGAAGGGTTCTTCGATGATATCATCTCCTGGAGCATAACAAGATCACAACATCGCTGTAGAGCGTTCGATACTACTATACTAACATATAAATTATTACATGTCATCCTAATACTGCTGCTTAAACAAAAGCCTACCCTAGCGTTTCTAATCATTAAAGAATTATGCACATTCTGATTAATCATTAAACCCGAAATCAAGAATACCCAAAAGAATCTAATAATCTCCTCAAGAATATCAAATCGTCTAATCAATATAAACAATAAGTATTTCATCCCACAATCAATGATTTTCCAAAGTATCTCCTAATTCATTCAAGACCTTCAAATCATCATTAACCCTACGAATAATAAACATTTTTGACCAATTTCCTTAATTTCTATGTTCATACATTTGATACTAATCATCACGATCCACCAAACTCAATCCAACATCCATTATTTCTCTATATGAGTTTCCTTAAATGCAAAAGTAGACATTCAAATTCAAAATCAATAATCTTCCAAAGAACCTTATAAAACTTTCAAGAACATCAAATTGACCCATACTTTATCAATAATAAACTTTTCCTAACAAATCCTTGATCTCAACATCAATCCACTAGATGCATCTAATTTAAAAAGAACTAATATGTATGTAATAATTTCTCAAAACATCCAATTAATCTCAATGTGGGGATAATATTATGATAAGTAACAATAAGAAAATATAATAACATAGAAAAGATTGATAATATCGATATTTATGAGGATTAAAAGACAAGAACAACAAAAACAGAATAAAAATTAAGAGGAATACAATTTTTACCTCTGAATTGGCGGCAATGAATCAAGGGAAAGATGAGGCAATAGCCACTGCCTTCTGCGACATCTATATCTGCTGTTGCTTTATCCCTATCTAAAATCAGATGCAGAATAAGGGATCTTGTTTCTTCAAAAGTTGAAAGCAAAGGAGGGAGGACCCACGTGCTTCAATTGAAATCAGAGGAGGAGGATGGCCATTGTTGTGGTGTTTCGAAGGACTCAAAGGAAGAAGAAAGGTTCTTGCTAGCTTCATCGAAAATCAGAGATTGCAGGTCTTGCTAGCTTCATTGAGAATCAGAGGTTGCAATTTAGGATTATCTGTGTTTTTCCTTTATGTGCAGCGAAAGAGAAAGGGATGTGGAAAAAAAAAAAGGAAGGAGATGATGAATAGCAGAAAGGGGAGAACAAAACTGATTTTGGTATTTTTATTTGATTAATTATTTATTTCGTTATCTTAGCTCACGATTATTTATTCTACTCAACCAAAAATAATTTTCATTCAAATACTTATTTTAAATTTCCAATATTAATTTCTCAAATGTTAAACCATCAGCTATCAGTCGTTTGCTAAACACTCCTATTGGCGAATTTACTATTTGTTAAACCAATTAATTATTAAATAGATGTTTAGTAGAAATTAGTTGTTGTTTATTGACTGTTTATTAGAAAAAACATATGTTAAAATCCAATAGCTAATAAAAAACATCTCGTAATAAATTTTTAATTTTATCTTTAAAGTTACTTTTTTAGCTAATTTAAAATCATTTATTGAATAATTATTTTTCGCCGTTTATCCATCAAAAACACTAAATGTACAACTAAATGGACACAATAATGAAACACACCCATGACTCTTATTGTTGGATATGAATGAACACACTCAATTAGTGGTACGTGTTAATATGCTTCCTTGAATCTTCGTAATTAGTCTTAGTAAGTTGATAATAATTACAAAGTAGACAAAATGGGTGCCACTGCCACGAACAAGTTGATGATAAACGAGTCTACAAGCAAGCAAAACAGGTACGTGCACTTGTTTGAATCTACACTTTAATTCACTTATTTCACATCATTTTGTATTAAGACGTAAGAATAATAAAGCAATCCTCACATCACTCGACTTTATTAATTTTTACAAGTTCTGAACGCAGTTACCGCCATTATTATTACCATCACCATCAGTATCACTATCGACATAAAAGTAAATTATTTTCAAGTTGCAAGTAGCCCAAAAACTATTTTATGATAACATCATCTCTTCATTCTCATGACATCATCATTTCACTTACTTTCTCTATTATATATATCCTTCTGCTTTTGTTTACCCAATCCTTATATTCCGCCACCCTTTTCATTTTATCGCCACCCCCTGAGTAAATTACCATTTTATCCTTACTTTATAAAAAATTAACAACATTGCCATTAAAGGTAAAATTCCTATATATACCACACTCCAACTAAAATTATTCTCACTATAACTAAATACAACTCACTAAAGCTAAATCTTGGAGCAAAAATTAAGTACAATCCCCAAATTATTAATTGAGGTAAGTTATTTTTAATTTAATTAGTTGCAAAAGAAAAAATAAAAAAATTTCAAAACGAGTCGCCCAGATCTGGGCGGCTGGACCCCGGTTCAGGCGCCCAAAATTAGGCGCCTGAACCGGGGTACAGCCGCCCAAATCTGGGCGATTGTTTTGAATTTTTTTTTTTTTTTCGTGTATTTAGGATTAATTAATATAAATTTTGAATTATTATTGTAAATTTGTATGTTGTAATGTGTAATTTTTATATTTTTTAGTAAATTTTATATATTGTTTTGAATGCAAAAGAAAAAAAAAATGAAAAGGAGGCGCCCAGATCTGGGCGGCTAGACCCCGGTTCAGCCGCCTAAAATTAGGCCATGGAAAGTGTGAAAAATCTCGACCTCCAGGATCATCTACAATAAATGTAAATAAAGTTAATATGCGTAAACTGAGACGAATTAATGCAAAAAACGAAAAATAAAGTCAAGTACCGGATAAGTTGAAACTGAACTTAATTCCTACTGAGGATTGCGTCTCTCGACCACTAGATCTGCCACTAGATCTCCCGCGGGAAGAAGATCTAGACCCTCGACCGCGAGAAGATAATCTGCTATATTCAAATGAACTTTTTCTCCTTCTCATGTTTTTACTTGTGCTTGGTCTTCCCTTTCTCGGTGGACTAGCGTAAGGCTCAGGTATTTCCGCGCCATCTGAGTGTAGTTCATATTCAAGTAACTGAGACATTCGGCGAACAACAGCGGGATCAGATTTGAGGACTTCATCGACCAGAGATTGAAAGTACTCTTTGTCATTGGCGTTCAGGTATCGTACTCCTTCATCGGTTTCGTCTCCTACCTCTGTGTACCTCAAAGTACTCCAGAATTCATGAATGTCATCCAAATACAAAGCACCATGTGATCCGATGGACATATGTAAATAACATGCACACGGCAATCCATGGGTTTGTTGAAGTACACAACAACATTTGTTAAACACAAAATCACCGAGTTCTAACATGCGGTTATACTCAAGCTGGAGCTGCTCCAAGGCATAGAGAGATACGTGGCGATATAGAGGTCTAAAGTAATGCTGTCGCATCGATCTTGGTACAGAAGACATGGATTCCTGTAGCGCTTGTCGGATTCTAGCTTGCTGATTTGTAATCTGTGCGTGCGCCCTTTTGAAAAGGGTATTGAATGAGCTATTACCGCTACCAAGGTAATACTTAAAAGACGAGTGTTGGCTTTCAACTCTGCTGGTAGTCCGGTTACCCAAGTGTAAACAATCATTCGTCCACGCACGGACAAATTTCTCTCTCAGTGGAATCCATGTTCCAGTCAAATACCGAACGACCTTTTTGTTCCTAACCGACCACGTACTGACGATCACTTGCCATCTATCTTCATATTCCTCGATCGTAGAACTTTCAACCAAGGGGTTCCATCTACTTTTCCTGAATACCTTCCCTTGTTGATTTTTCTTGCCGCCACACAACTTGTCCACCATTTTCTCAACGTCGTTGCCAATATGCCAGATGCATAACAAATGCCGCACATCTACATTAAACAAAACATTGAACGTAATTAAGACATTATCATTAGATATAACCACAATAATGAATCAGCAAAGCCTTTTTACCTGGGAAGACGTCACGGATAGCTGCAGATAAACCTTTGTCTCGATCGGTTACAATGACGCTAGGAGTCTGAGCAGTGCCGAAATATCTCTCAATCCCTCCAGCACCCACGAATACGACACAGCCGCCTCATCTAGCATCAAACAAAACGCAACCAAGAAATTGTGATTGGTTGGCGTCATTCCGATCACTTCACATAGTGGCCACTTTTGTTTGTTCGTTTTGTACGTTGTATCTATCAGCACAACATACGGCCACGTACGTATCATTTGGATAGAGGTAGGATTTGCAATTAATAGTCTGCTCAATTGCCCTTCGTTATCCAAGTCTGTCCAGACCACATAATTAAGTTCTGTGGCCATATGAAGACAGTGTTGAAGGGGAGTCCTACCCTCCATCTCTTCTCTCCTTATTGATTGTCTAATATTATATATCTGATTCATACTAGCATAAAAACCAGGAAAATTATTTCTAATAGAATTCATAATAAAGGCCGGTTGCATTCCGGTTGCACTAAGCTGTCGTATGTGCTCCCGAATGTCTACATTAATCCTATTTGCCCTTACATGACCAGTCTCTGTACACCAAGAACGGGTGGTTATGTTTTTCCTTTTCACCAGGACACACCCTTACCGTCCAAGGTCTTTCTGGTGGTTTACGACTACTTCCTACAATCATAAATTTACACCCGCAACTTCTACTTTTAGAACCAGGTCGGGCAGTATTATCTAGATTATGTACATCACCCCTAATATTACCATAGCGGTGACATCTTAAATAGACACTAACTCTAGAACGTCCTTCTTTCTTTTTATAAGAAGCACGTGTAAATTGAAAACCGATTGTTATTGCTATCGCATCGGCCCAACTATGTAACTCATCTAAGGAGATAAATTCCCTATCCGTAACAAAGCTACCGGAGTAGTCTACGTTGTCTCCAAAATTTTCAAACTCCTGCAAATTTGAAATATAAATAATATAAATTAAGTACATTAATGACTACAATAATAATAATAATAATAATAATAATAATGACAACAACAACAACAAATTAAAAACATTATGTAAATAAATGAATCTAAAAAATTTAAAATTATCAACAATAAAAATTATAATAATGACAAGATTAAGTAACAATTTTAATAATAATATAAATATTACGTAAATAAAAAAATCTTAAAAATTTAAATTTATCAACAATAAAAATTTATACGGAAAATAAAAAAAAATTAATACGGAAAATAAAAAATAGTACTAACAATAATAATAATAATAATTTTAAAAAAATTAATACGAAAAAAAAAAAAAAATCACAGTCGCCCAGATTTGTGCGCCTGAACTATGGTTCAGCCGCCCAGATTTGTGCGCCTAAACCATGGTTCAGCCGCCCAGATCCGTGCGCCTGAATCATGGTTCAGCCGCCCAGATTTGTGCGCCTTTTTTTTTTTTTAATTTTCCAACGACAACTTTACGTACCGCATCCGACTCATAGTCGCTTTCGTTAGCCATATTTAACCAATTACGGGTTACCACTTCTTTAACACTTTTTAGAGAGATAGTACCAGTTTTTAGAGAGATAGTACCGTGTTTGAATTCGTACTTCATACGCATCTCAGAATTCCATATATATAGACAAATCTTACGCATTAAATTCTTATTAGTGTTATTAAGCGTGATTTATATTTATTAATTAATTTTTAAGTATAGTGGCAATTTTGTAATTTTTTTAAATACAGGGGCAAAAATGTAATTTTACAGAGGGTGGCGATAAAATGAAAAGGGGTGGCGAAATTTAGCGACTCCCTTTGTTTATATCAATACCTTTTTTTAATCACTTTTTAAATAACTGTATTCTTTTTAAATTTTAATTAGATCAACTTAAAAATTAAAAAGACAATAAAATAACAACGAAATTCAAATCAAATCCTTTGTAAAAAAATTAGTGTTGTGCTCTAACATAAAAATGTATTATTAAAAAAGAATTATATGATAGTATGGTATTAGTGATAATTCATCATCATAACTCATGACTCAAGGTGATTACATGATCACTGAATAAGCACGAGGGTATATATTAAGCTTTACATGCAAAAGCATATGACGTTCATTATGATATTAAATCGAATACTCGATCATCCGTCCCCTTGTTTTTGTTTTTTTTTTTTTTACTTGGAGATAGTTTAAACTTTGTGTTATTTTTCTATTAAATTAATACATTTAGTAAAACTCTAAGAAATTATTATTTTCAGTTCTTTAGTGCTTATGATTATAATCATGATATGATAGTAAATAATACTCCTAATAGTTTTATCGTTGAAAATTAAAACCTAATTAAGGTAATTTTAATTTGTAGCACTGGTGAAATTACTGGATACCTCAATAATGCCATTTTTTTGGGTTCACGAAATTAAGCATGAGTGTCGTAATTATAGGGTATTTGCAATTTTATTCAAGAGAATATATAAATGTGTCCATCTATTGCTTCTTTTAACTTGATTTTCTTGAAAAAAAATAAACATAAGAAATTAGTTGTATATATTTCTTAGTTAATTAGCTAGAAATATTCAAGATGATTGTAATTTGTTCAAAAGAAAGATTATATAGGTAAAGGCAAAGATAAAGATTATATAGGTAAAGGCAAAGATAAAGATAAAGGATACACCCAGTATCCCGCACAAGGCAGATTTCGAGTAGAGAGTTTTATTTTTCCTGAAAGATGCGGACAAATCATACCCGTTCCCCTAAGGAGGGAGTAAAAAGAGATGCGTTCAGTCAAGAAACCCTCCAATTGATATCTGCGCCCAATAAAAGTTGAACCCCAAACTTTCTACTCCACATACAGATGCTCTATTCATTGAGCAAAGAAAGATTAATAAGAGCTCCAAATTAATGGATTTTAAGATTGTGTAAGGTTATTGATTTTAAAGCAATCATGGCTGGCCTAATAGGCAATAGTGTTGTTTATCTGACCGAATTCTCTAAAAAGATTAAAAAAACAAATGATGGTGATCAATAACATTATAATAATTCTCATAAACAATAAGAATCATGTTGAAAATTAAGCCAAAAATAATAGCCTCTTTATAATTATTTTGAACTATCCTTTAATTTTGCTAAATATATATAAAATGTTCTTACTTATATTTTTACAATATAGCAAAATTAAAAAAAAAAAAGAGAAAACAAACTAAATAAAAAAAGGTACAATTACGTGATGATGAATTAAGTAATGTGGAATCATTGTTTAGTAAGAAATAATAGTTTGTTGATTTCATTCTCAAGCGTGCGGCTTGAGAAGAAAGCAAGGTGAAGAGCACTTGATTGCTTTAGAAATAATATATTATATATAACTAATAAAAAAAAAATAAAAAAAAAAAGGAAATAAAATAGTGTATATAGTCCTAAAGGACTATTCTCTTGGTGGGATGATTCTTTAAACAACAGTCTTGATCAATTACTTCCAATCATATCTTATTTAATCTACAACATTTATGTATACACTTACACTAGTCTTGGTCAACTGCATTATTATGCCCATGTTTAAATTATCATATTTCTTTTGTTTTAAAAAATGTTTTTTTTTGATTAAAATACTAAACTTATGTAAATAAAAAGATGAAAAAAATTTTAGGACAAATATATATAATATATGTTTGACGTGTTTTCTTTATTAATTCAAGTATAGACTTTGAATGGAATTAAATTTATTAAACTTTAAAAGCAAATTTATAAATATATATATAATATAAGAAGATTTACCTAGAATAATCTCACCTTATATTTATTTTCCAACAATAATTTCATCTTTGGATTAACCCTTAATAATCCGAACTTGAGACTACAACTACAATGCACCGAGATGACTTGATAACTCATTTAAAGGTTACTTTGCAAAAATAAAAAAAATGCAAATACAAATTCTTTGTTCTGAATTGCTAACTTCCTCCATCTCCACCAATTTGTTATTTTTGTTGCAGAAAAAGAAGACGGGATAATCCCAAATTATTTAGATATCTTAGAAAAAATCATTAATTACACAATTTTTTTGCGAGTAATCACAAAACAGTAGCCATCAAAGAACTTGAAAATTAAGGTTCATCAACATAAATATGATTTATCACATTGTCATTGTCATCAAGATAACAAGCAATTGCAAGTGATAAAGATTATAAGCTAAAATTTTCAAATTTTCCTAACACCATTATTGTCATTTGGAAGCCATATGACCAGAACACAAAACACATTTAAGTGCATGCTATCTCATTCAAGACAAAGAAGTGGTTCTCTGTAATTTTTTTTCTCTCATTAATGATCTGATCTTGTTTAGCATAATTGAAGGAATAGTTAAAATTAGCTTGTTTAGATTAATTCTCTTATAAAATGGTATAAAACTTAAACTACTTAACAAGAAACATTAGTTAATCGGTGGTTGTGGAAGGTGAAGGTGAAGGTGAAGGGTGGGGGTTAATGTGGGAACTTGGCGTTGTGTAGGGGTGGCGAGAATGGTGGAGCTACTCCGAAGATGGGAAAGGGAGTTAGTTGGGTTCAAAGGCTCTTACTAGGAGAGAGTTTTTTTTTTTTTTTTTTTCCATATTACCTGCTATAGCAGGTTAATAAATTGGAGTTATATTCTGAGATAAGACTATCTAAAATTGAATTTATGTTGACTAATTCATAGATAAAATTGTTATAAAAAAATAAATAAATAATTAAATTATTCAGGTAATTTATCCAAAAAAGAAATTGACAAGTAAATGTGAGAGTTTGCTGAAACTTGAAGTATCATGCATGCATTTCCCCTGTTTCATCCTTCCTTCTAGTATTTCTCTTCATTTTCGATTTTTTTTTTTATATTCAAAAAAAATTACTCCTTTTTTCCCACTTAATTTCATTTCTCTCTTCATCTTCCTCCATTTGTTTCTCTTACTCCTTCATGTTACTAACCATCTTCAACCCTATTTTTTACCCATAAATTTTCATCCTTCAAATTTAAATAAATCCTATTATTTATCTATTTTTAAATATGAAAAATTAACTGTGGAAAAAGGTACGTTCTTTAACCTTTCAATTTTCCTTTTCTCTGGGTGGGTGGGGGACTTTGTTTTGTTGACTAAATTATAATCTATTTTTTAAAAGCTTAAGACTTTATATTGGGTTATTGTTAAATCTTTAAAGAATTGAAATATTCTTTGCTTTTTTCTTCTTCTCGATTACTATTTGATTAAATTCATGAAAGCTGCAGGTTTTGGATGTTTGAATGTATTTTAAATTTAAAATAAAGGGAAATACATTCAATGGCTTTGAAAACTTGTATGAATATTGTGTGTGGTACGACGTCGTCTACTGAATGGAAAACTGGTTGGAGTTTACGATCTGGTGAATTGGCTAATTTGTGTGATAAGTGCGGGTAATTTTCATATTTTCTATTTTCTATTACAATATATTTTATGGGGTTTTAATTATAATGTTATGTTTGGCTTACTTCTGGGGTTTAAATTTTGTGTCTGTTGATAAGTTATAATCTTCTTAAATGGAGAATTAACCTTTTGCCCATCTAAGAAAATTTAGAGTTTATTATTTTTGGTTGTCTAGATATAGTATGTTCATTTATGGGGGGGTTTCATTTTGTTTCATCTGTAAGAATTGTTCATAATAGTTGCCTGATTGTTGAGATGATTCCTTTCTACCTTATATTTGAATGATTTTTCAAATTATTAGTTGCTACTGAGTGAGGAATTTTGGTTTAATACTCCATTTAAACTCGGAAATGGGAATGAAATGTTTACCTATAGATTGGTAAATTGATAATCATTCATATGAATAGTAGACCGCTAAAATTAACTTCGACTTATCCATTTTGATTACAAATGGGAATGCTCAATTTTTGTACACTATCAAATTTGCTCCTTTATGGATTTCTATAATAAAGATTCATGTCTAGTTGTCTTGGAAGTCTTACCTTTGCTGAAATAGATTACACCTTTTGATCTTCGTATTATATGAAAGGATGGTTTATTGCATCCTAATAAATATGGAGAAAGGGGAAGGTTGATGAGCTCAATTAATGTAGTTGATTGTATTCTAGAAGTGAAAATATGGTGTATGTTTGGCTTTATTTGGACATGGACTTACATAGGAATTAGGATAGATATGGCTATTTCACTTAAAAATATGAAAGACTATTTTGATTTTTGAATATTCTGGTGCTAATTTGGCAAGCACAGAATTGTGTATGGTTTGATCCATACGCCTTGGGGGTAAAAGAAAGAAATTTGGTAATTTCATAATAGCCTTCGTATATGAAGAACAAAGATTAGTACTTTGGCTTATGAAGGTAATCATTTTCCTTTACAAAAACTATGCCAAAATCGTAATTCTTGATATAGATTTATGAAATGCTGATAAGTGAAGTTAGTTTAAGTGTTAGATTAAAGCCCAAGGGAGATGTTTGTGCTATATGCAGAGCTCAGCTGAGAACTTGATGAATATAACTATAAGTTAGGGGTGATGAATGATGACAATGGGAATGGATATTGGTTTACTGATTATATGACTTATTCTTTGATGAGTGTAAGTTCATTAAGGCTGCATCAACCTTTTTAGTCTTAACCAACTAGGTCAGTCAACCTTTTGCTTGTTGAACATATTAGAGTTGTTGCTTGCTCTTCCTCTTGGTGTCAGAGTGAGGACATGGACGTGAATTTGAATGACTTGCTTGGAGTGGAACAATCACTTTAGTCTAGGGTATCTAAGTGTCTTGATAATATTCATCAAAGTTTGAGTGTGAGCCCATTCATAAATTAATGCCTTTTCTAGAGAAGGCATTCATCCATACAAGCACAACAATGAACTTTTTAAAATGCGAGTACTGCCATAAGGTTGAAGATAGGTTCATGATTGAGAGTTTGAGGTGACACACATGATGGAAGTGACATCTTATATGCAGATATCGTAAAGATGTATTCATTGCTTTTAAAAGGTCCCGTTTATCATGAATGACATCTCTGTCATAAACCTTTTTTGATGGTACTTTGTTGTATTTGCATTTCTAAATAGGATAATGGCATGTTTAGCAATTTGGAATACAATTCCAAATGCTGAATTGACCTAAATACAATGATCGAAAAATTAAAAACTTGAAAATATGGAATTGGGCCTGTTCCGTAGAATTCAAATGACAATGTAAAATGAGCTAAATATAAAAATTTGAAACTTCTACTTGGAATTTGTGCTTATGCAGTTATGCTTTCAAGCAAAATATTTATTGCGATGAATTCCATAGAGAGGATTCTGGCTGGAGAGAGTGTGTTACATGCACCAAGGTAGAACTATGTCCTATACCCTTCTCTATTTGTACGTTTCTTTCATTCTTTTAGTTTTTGAATCACCTGACTGAGTTTTTTTTGGTAAAGCGACTCCACTGTGGATGCATAGCTTCATTGTCTTTGATAGAGTTGCTTGATTGCGGTGGTGTGAGGTGCATTGCCTGTGCAAAGAACTCAGGTCAAAGTTTGGTAAGTTGCTTCCCCTTTTATATGTATCCTGTTCCACCTTTGTCCCCTTTTAGACGGAGTGTGGTTTCATGGTTTGTAAGGGACACACTTGACTTTTTAATCAGTGACTGTTGACAGTTGATAATGTTTATTCATTTTTCTGCTTGACCTCTTAGTGGTGAAACTGTTCCATAAGCTCATGTTATAGTATCTTCTAAATATATTTGATCACTCTTTTTGTTGAACAGGGTCAATCATTAATTTGAATTTCTTTTTGCACAGAACTCAAGTGCTGGGAAATGTGATGGATCCGGACCTTGTATTTTAACAGAAAATAACACTGGTGTGAAACAATCAAACAAATATAAGGAATTTAATTGGAACAACCAACTACCCATGATGCAAAATCCTAACTCAAATGTAGCTTTCGGGTTACCGAAACATGAACCTTTACCCCCTCTTGTTCAAGCTGGAACCACGTGGGTTCCAAATTTAGCTCAATCCTCGATAGAGATTTTTCAGAAGAGACCGGATAATTCTATGAGTAGCACGCCAGGCAAAGATTACTTTGTACCAATTGCTTATCCGAACTTGAATATCACTTTAGGAGTTCCACCAGGAAATCATCAAGCTACATCCAATACTTATGCTGATGAAAAGGACCAGAGAAAAATTTCAGATACTTTTCACCAAGGATTTGTATCCCCCAACCTTTTTCCAACATTACCAAAGCTGACTTTTTCTTCCGCTGCTGAGACTAACCCAAGTGCAATACCTCAACTACGTGTGGCAAGGCAACCTGTTGAGGGACGAGGCCGTCACCAACTGCTTCCTCGTTATTGGCCAAGGATTACAGACCAAGAGTTGCAGCAAATCACTGGAGAGTATCCATGTCATGTTATTAGTTTTATCTTTCACTGTAGCTAGTCAAATCATGTAGTCTTAATTTTTTAAATCTTTTTTTTTCTGTGACTAAGATGATTCACGTGACTCCTTAACAATTATAAGCTCAAATTGTACAATTGTTCCATTGTTTGAAAAGGTTTTGAGTGCTAGTGATGCTGGTCGAATAGGTCGTTTGGTTCTTCCTAAAGCTTGTGCTGAAGTAAGTCTCTGTTAGTAGCTATAAGCCTGGCTATTTTGCATGCGCATACTTTCCGTAGGTGATTGCAATATTTTATTCGTTCTCAGGCGTATTTTCCGCCTATATCACAACCTGAAGGACTGCCGATCAAAATTCAAGATGTGAAGGGGAAAGAATGGTTGTTTCAATTTAGGTTTTGGCCCAACAACAACAGCAGGATGTATGTTTTAGAGGGAGTAACTCCTTGTATACAGTCAATGCAGTTGCAAGCTGGTGATACTGGTATTCCTATTTTCCCATCCTTTTGAATTTTGATATGCATTCACTCCAAAAGAATAAAATTAAATTTTGACATGCATGCAATTTTAATTTTAAACATTTCCCAAGTTCCCATAGCAAACTATTTTTAATTTGTGGGTAGTATCAGCAAAGCTATGCTGAATACTTTTGATAGAATATCATGATGTTCATTTGCTCTTATGCAGTTACATTTAGTCGTATGGATCCTGAAGGGAAACTAGTTATGGGCTTCCGAAAAGCATCAAACTCTGCATCTGTTCAGGTAGTTTGCTTGATGCGTATGCCTTTACTGTTATGATATTTGTGTCAATGTGCCTGAAAGTGTAGATAATTTATTCTGATTCTGAAGTAAGATCATATAATGAATCCACAAATTATTAACTAAGCAGGATGCTGCATCACCTGCCATCCGTAATGCCCCTCTTACAAGTGAATCTTTCTTTTCGGATGTTATTGAGAACCTACCTGTAATAAGTGGTTGCTCTGGCTTTCTTCAGTCAGTGAAAAGGAGCACGGATAACCATGTGAATGCTTTGTCAAGACAACTGGACTCTGCTGGTGGCATTGTTCGATGGCATAATAGTGACAAATGTAACGAACGGACTGAGGAAGGAATGTCACCTACTTCATTGCTGATGCTGGAAAGAAAAAAGAGCCGTAATATAGGGTCTAAGAGCAAGAGGTTGCTTATTGATAACCAAGATGTTCTGGCACTGAGATTGACATGGGAGGAGGTGCAGGGTATGCTTCGGCCTCCACAAAGTGCAACACCCAGTGTTGTTATGATTGAGGATTATGAATTTGAAGAATATGAAGTAAGTCATGCATTGATAATTACATGCTGAAGTTTTTTTTGTTTTGCTGGGAATGTATTATGATCTATTGACATATTTATCTTTCTGACTTATTTGTATATTTCGGGAGAACATATCGAACCTGTTGCAGCGCATGCTAGATTTGTTAAGCTCAATTATGCAAAACCTTCTATTTTTGTACAGAATAATAGTATATGGTTTACAAAAGTGTCGCTTCATTCATGAATGGAACTTACATTTATGAGCTTATTAGATATTGTTTATGTCTGTTGTATGCATTTACCTTTGAATGTGTTTATCTTCAGTATATTGTTTTTTTTTTTCCTTTGTTTCTTGTACAGGAACCTCCAGTTTTTGGGAAGAACAGTATTTTCACAGGCCATTCATCTGGGTATAGATTCTTTGCTTTCTATATTATTGAACTTCAAGTCTCATAATAAATATGAAAATACATCTGAGTAAAAGATTCTTCACTTGTTACTTTGTTTTAGGATTTTAAGTCCCATTTTGAACATGAAAACATTGATCTGCCAAATGAAGCTACTCTTCCCTGTGGATATAATATAATTCTGCTATCTCATGTTATACCATTAGATATATTTTTTGTATATATCACTGTCTAATGGATATCACTGTCTATCACTGTGGATATAATTATTTTTTGTATAATCCACTTATCCTACTTAGGAATATATTTTAATTTTTATACCCATCTCATGTTATACCATTCTAGTATCTTTACTTTGAAGTTTATCTCGAAACATATCATTACTGTTAGATTTTCTATATTATTCCAGCATTATACAATCTTGCGTTTTTTCGCATAAAAAGGGAAATCTTGTATTCAAGAAAGAAATCAGTGGCCAAATGAGAATAAAAGGAATAGATGGAATCTGCTGTACATATATGTAGAACAGATCTTAACCTTTAAAGTTTGGATCATTGTGAACTATGAAGTATTCATGGTTCTCTGTCTGTAACGATATATTATCTCTTTTCTGACATCTACTAAGATTTTGTAGCTTGAGTTAACCGATGAACCATTATTGTACCTAAACTCTTTGTTGCATGGGACATGTAAAGTGAAGGAAAAAAAAAAGAAGAAAACACAGTCTAATATGCTGGTTTTGTTAAATTATACTAGACTTACTGTGAATGAAATACCAACATATTATTTGGGGAAACATAAGTTGCACAAACTCCATAAGCCAAGGAGATACCATCCCAAAACCAAATGACAATGGGAGGAAGGGCTCCAATGACTTATAAAGTGTGCACCATCTTTAATTCAGCGATGTGGGATAAACCATTCCAATAGGTTTTGTGAAGTAAAATTATTGTTATAACTGACGATATACAATTCTACAGAAAGTTCTGAGTGGAGAATTTTTGACCAACCTCAAAGACTATATAGAACTCTAAGAGTTGTTCAAGAGTTTTTTAAGATGATGTTGTCCTACCAGTGTAGATTTCTTCTCTTCTTACTCCTGAGACAGACTTCCTGTTCACTTTGCTTGTGTTCTTGAAACCTGTCTTCATTTCGGTGACGTCTAGGGTTGGTGACTTGGTGGTCAGTTTTTGTCTTTCGTTATGTATGATGTAGGCTTGTTTCTCATCTGAGCTTTCGATATCTCGGTGGGAATACTATCCAGTTTTATTTCCAAAAATTTAGTTCGATAAATTCAGATTTTTTACTATGAACGTATATCATATATTTAGTGAAAATTTGTTTCTTTGGAAGGGCTATGAACTACAGCTGTTCACTATCTCCCGTCATTTTTCCCGGGGTTGGCGTTATACTAGTGTGTTCTTCTGATTGATCTTAATTCTTAACAGTAGTGTTGGAAGTACTTACATAGTTGCATTTATTGTGCAAGAATCTGATCTTTCCAAAAACATCTCACTTTTTTTTTCTGTTCCCTTCAGTTGCATTTATTAACTGATCGAATTCAAGGATGTTAGTATGAATTTTTCTATACTTTATTGACTCTATGGAAGCACTATAGATTGATTTTGCTCTCAAACGTATATATTCCAGGGTAGTAGAGCAATGGGTTCAGTGTGACAATTGCGCTAAATGGCGAAAATTGCCAGGTGATATTTTGCTTCCTCCAAAGTGGGCATGTGCAGATAATTCTTGGGATCACAGCAGGTTGGTAATGGATGTTTGGTCCCATCTTTTTCTTACCTTACAACACCGAGAAACATTATTTTCACGCTTGCGTATACATACAAACCACCAACACCTAAAAGATGTACAATTGTGTGGATATAAATAGGTAATAAAGCACTTTTTTTTTTGTGACTGTAGGTGCTTATGTTCTGCTCCAGAGGAATTGGGCCCTCGGGAACTTGAAAATTTTCGACAGCTAAGCAAGGGTATGAACTGCTATGTTCTTATGCTCTAGTGTGTTAGTTTATTGGAAAGTTCATTTTGGGTTCAACTTTGAGGCTTTGCTTGCTAGAAATTGCTGTGTGAGACGTCTCAGGTCTCAGCAGGATAGGGAATTAACTTATCATTGATTTTTGGTTTATAGGAGCAAGCCTACTCCATATTGTTGTGCTTAAAGCTTTGACTTTCTTGCTATTGTAGAGAGCTATCGGGCATTAATGTATATATATGATCCTAGGTCATGTTTAGAACCCTTTCATGACTTCACTATTTGTTTACTTCCATTGTAACTTATATATGTTGCGTGCCTTATTTTCTCAGAATCAATTAGCTTTCTACCCTCTTGATTTTTTTTTTCTACTTGTGTTTTTTTTTTTTCATCTTTAGTTTTTTTTGTGATGCTCTTGCATTGAAGAAGGGGTTTTAACTTGATAAATGGCAGAAAGCATTTTTACCATAAATTTACTTAAGAGGTCTACATGCTAAAACTGAATTGTAAGCATTCTTGTTGTTGTGTGAAATCGGACATTTTTTTGACTTGTTTTTGCCGTCAAATTATCTTCTATTGTATAGATTCTACTACGAAGAGAAGAATGGTGATGCCTAATAGAATGGCACAGGAACAGGAATCTTCTGGCCTAAATGCTCTAGCTACTGTAGCAACTTTAGGAGATAACACTACTGATCCAGGCACTTCATCAGTTGCCACGACCACAAAGCATCCGAGACATCGTCCTGGTTGTTCATGCATTGTTTGCATTCAACCACCCAGTGGAAAGGGCAAACACAAATCAACATGCACATGCACTGTCTGCATGACAGTGAAACGCCGTTTTAAGACCCTTATGATGAGAAAAAAGAAACGACAGTCTGAACAAGAAGCTGAAATTGCCTTGAAAAATCAACAAAAGCAGAATCTTGTCATCAAAGAAAATGAGAAGTCTGAAGCCGAAAGTAACAACTCTTTAAACCTTCAACTTCGGCATGAAACTGAAAATGACTTGCAGGCAGGTGTGGGTCCCTCGCAAATTAATGAAGGTGAAGGGCAAACTCCAATCAGCTTGTTAGCTGAAAGTGGCAAGAGCATCAACCTAAATTTCCACCCTGAGCGTGAAGAAGACCTCAGGTTGAAGACTTCTGAATCGAGTTTAACGAATCTTCTCCAGCTAGCAAGTCTCCCACTGGAGGCTTATATGAAGCAGAATGGCCTTACGAGCTTGTCATCTGAGCAGCAAACTCGCTCCACATCACAGCTAGGAAAAACTTCTGGAGACACTTCAGGGAATGCGGTTGATGATAATCCTGTTGGTCCAGGCCCGGACCAAGTGAATCCCAGTACTGGAAGCTGTGAACCAGAAAATAAACAGTAGAGTGATCCTGTGTGAGATTTACATCTTTTGTTTTGAAGAGTACGTTCTTTCATATTGCATTGGTCTTGCCTTACGGCTTTACATTATTTCAGGCTAACTTTTATAGGGGAGTTTTAGGGACTTAGGATCTGTTTGGCTTCACAGAAACTCATCATTTCTCTTCACTTCACTTCACATATATATAGTATGCAGTTTTTGTATAAGCACAAGGATGTTTAATTTCTTGAATTTTGAGAATTCACCTGATTTATCTACTTGATGAACTGTTCACCATTCTATCAAGCACAACTTTGGCCCCACAACCATTTCATTACTCTCCCATTAAGTGACTCGTGCTCTCTCACCTAAACATCATTTGCAATTTCACATAAATAAAAAACATGCATGATTGGATGAGTCATTTTACTTGTTGATTATAATCAGAAATCAAAGAAGTACAAGAAAAAAACTCAGTTACCTCTAGGCAACAGGCTACATCACACACCACAACATCCAATGTCTTACGGATACATAATGGTCTCAAATTCCATATACCATAATATTATTTAGGTTATTGTTCTAGCGATTTGTCTTACAAATGACATGATTATAAACTTCAACTTGGCTGAGCTTCGAAGCTCTATGAAACATCAACACCTTCTTCACCACATCTTCATTGACTGGATTACGATCGAAACCAATCAACATACGGTTCAACACTCGACCATTATTTAGTAAATACTCGACAGCTTGTAGTTCATCTTCTTGTCCTACAAAGCATTTAATTGCAATCAACTGTATGTGTTCCAACAAACAAACAGGCACAGTTTCTGGTGGACTCCATTGGAATCGGGGACGCTCGTCATCATCATCCCTGATATTCATTGCGTCCTGGAGGGTAAAAGAGAAGGATACTTTTTATAGGAAAGTTCACAAAAAAATAAAAATATTTGTAACAAGTGATTTACATACCAAACCCAAAATAAGAACTTTCAAGTTGGGAACGGTATGTAGCAAACGAGAGAAACAAGTCCAACCTGATAAGTCATGTAAATCTATTTCTAACATCTTCAAATTTGGGAATAAGGGCCAAGTTAAGCCCAGTGCTGATCCAAGTACCTTCATGCAGAACACACAAAATTTGACAGATGGAATGCAATCAAACAAAATCATGTAAACCTATGTAATTGATGCTTTTCATGCGAGAGTATATGACATATCCTGGGCCACAACTATCAACGGTCGGCCTAAGCTTTTGGTTGAGTTAGTTCCTTAACACAATAATTTTTGTGGGATTAAGTATATAACGTATGCTTGGACACCAATCGTAAAACGGAACTAAATTTTAAAGTGAAGAAACTTACATCTGAAGTGAAGGAATGTAATGCAAGAACCTCAGCAGCAGAAACCCCCTTCAAAAGTTCAAAGAGACTATTAACATGCTTAGGCTCTAAAGCTTCAAGACAGACAGTTTGATACATGATTTCCGCCTTATGTACACGCACTAAGTTCTTCACCACGTATTGAGACAACGAGTCATCCATGATGGATAAGTAACGGAGCCTAGGTGTATCAATCGTAATAACATACTCACTTGTATCATCTTCATCATCACCATCGCCTTGATATTCCAAATGAAGAGACAATTTTAGTGGACTACGAACACATATATCAAAATTTGTGGAATCAGCAGAATCGAGATGGCCATTCACAAACAGCTGTTCTAATACAGGGCTAGATGACAGAAGCCGATGCATAACATTACATTGATCAGGAAGTAAAAGATCGAGCTCAAGTGACTTGAGATAAGGAAAACAAAGTATTGAGTCAGGTACGCTGATATCAAAAAATGAATCGAGCTTGAGAGATACTAATGTGTTGGAAGCAAGGACGCATTGTGGTAGCACAGAGAGTGCAGGTAAACCAGGAAAAAGTGTGTCTACACTGAGTGTAAGTTTTTCGATTTTGGTTCCAATCGCTTTGCGAATCCATGAATTAAGACGAGATAAGCTTATTCTTGATGGACAGAAGAGCACAAATGAGAGTAAGTTTGTGGTGTTACAGTTAATGAGTATGTGTTCCACAAGAAATCTAAATTTAGCAGGGTCAGATTCATAACCCATCAAACTGATGCTGTCAATGCCTTTCCAAAGATACTTCCATCTCATAGACAAAATGCAAGTTCTAACTGCTTCATGTGTTGGAAGCAAAGAGATTATACGTACGATTAAATGGTCCGGTAGATTACTAATTAAGTCCATTTGTTCTACTTTCTTCTTCTTATTCATCTGCAAAAAATGTGACACGAGACAAAATTTAAAAGGCCCAAGCGCAACTTTGGGCGTCCACTAAATAAAAATGTGATTGAAGGTTAACTTAAAAATCAAAATCTAACAGTGTTATCAAAAATTGGGCTGACCATTTGCCATGTCTTTTTTCAAAATTCTAACCCGAAGATTTCAATATAATTAACTCGGACCCAAACTGACACCCAGATTCTCCCAATCACATCATTTATAATTTGAATAATATTTGTTTGTTTGACTTTTGTTAAAACTGAATTTAGTGTGTCATGAAAAAGAAAAGAATTAACCAAAATAATAAGCTTGATAATTAAACCAAGAATCAACAAAAATGCTTCCAAATAATTGGCATAATGTTTATTTGGCTGGAAAGAAAATACACAACCTAATATTTCTATTGATTTATTTGTTAAAAAACATACATGTATTTCTGTCAAGGAACCAACTCAACCAAAAGCTTAAGCTGATGGTTGAGGCCCCAAGATATGTTATATACTCTAACAATTTCCCCAAAGAGCAATATAAAACAATAAAATGGGTTTTAAAAAATTATTATACGAGAACAAAAAAGTTCTCCAATACACTAAAACAATATGAAAGGAACAAGATAACCTGAGAATTTGAGGAATTGAGATGAATTTTGGAGAATTAATTTAGATGAATTTAGAGAGAATTGTTGATGAGTTTTGGTATTAGGAGACAGACACTATTTCAATAATCCTTAAAAAAAACAAAGTTTACACATAATATGTTTGAACCACCACTATCAAATAACTATAACAGACAATTATGAATTATGATGATCTGGTTGGATGTGATCCTACTAGAGTCAAATTAGAAGTAATTATAAACCACCACTATCGAGATCAATTATGTGATCTCTAAGTCACAACTAAGTACTAACCAGGTAATTCTCATGCAACTTCCGTTTACTACTTCCAATATTCGTTTGAGATATTGGATTACGTAAGAGCTACAATGAGGTGCGTTCATGGCCCGGCTCCCATTTTAAGTCCTTATTTGGCCTGTTTTTAGAAGGGTTTTGTAAGAGCCAGATTGAAAATGGGTCGGGTTGAAAACAAACTCTACTATAATAAAAATGAAGTGGACTATAAAAGGGTTTAATAAGGATCGAAAATGGGCTTATAAATAGCATATTGGATGAATAATTTAATTATTATAAATAATAATGTCAATGAGGATTATTAGCATTTCTACAATTTAATTATTATAAATAAAAATTTGATTATTATAAATTAATCAATGGAAATTATAATAATTTTAAGTAATAAAAACGGGCCTAATTGGGCCTATATTAAGTTTAAGTTTAAAAGGTCCTTATCCAGCCCAACTCAACTTTTATCCAACCTATTAAACACTCCTAGTCACTACTGACAAGAGAAAGGATTTACAAAACTATCAAATACAGAAATACTACTACTTGTAATAGAGTCGAATTGATTAAATCCATGTATCAATAACTTTTTGTATAACCAATAAACCATTCTTTGAATTTATAAGTTTTGTATCCTTTACTTAGATAATAGAACCAATAATCAACAAAAAAGTTTTCAAATAATTGAAAGAATAATATACGAAAGACAACTATACAATAATAAAATTTTTTATTAACATAAATATATATATGAGAAAAATACAATAATAGGTGAAAGATTGCAGATCCAAACCTGATAATGTGGTGAATTGAGATGAATTTCGAGACATTGCGATGACTTCTACATCAGAGAATTGTTGATGAGTTTTACATATATATTTAGAGTAGTAGAAGCAAATAACTTAGTATCCATACTTTCCTTAATAGTCTCATTTGTACATTCTTTTTGGACACTATTCTAATTTTTAGTAACGCTAAACAAATATTTTGTGAAAATATTTTTTAATTGTCATATAAGAAAAACCAATCAGATTATAAAAGAGACCTAACTGGACATGATCCTACGTCAACTAACCGTTATAAATTAGAATCCAATATGCAATCTTTAAGTCGCTACTTACGAGGCATAGCTCATGTAATAATTTCAAAACTTATGAAATGAAATTAGCACACATTAAAAATGAATTAGATTACACGATCTTGTTACCTCTTAACTCATAACTTAAAAGGATTAATAGAAGTTAGGAGACTAGTTGACCGGTACGAATGTTACCAATGTACATAGTAATGCTTAAATTACGCAATTTCATAAACTCTTATTTGAGTATTACGTATAAACGCTCCTATATAATTTTACAGTACATTTATTTCAATATTTTTCATTAGTGAATTATATATAGGCAAAATGCCAATAATAACATGTGAAAATCAAAACATAGTGTTTGGTGAGTAGAACTCTAAGCAAGTTCTTTTTTTTAGAGAGCGGAATTCTTAGGAACCTAACAATTATTAGACTTAGAAAGAAATATAGGATGAGTGCCAAGTTTTGTAATGGTTGATCTAAAATTGTTATTATACATAAATCATAATGCTCAGTCACATAATTACTGAATTTTGCAAGGGAGACACTTGTTTTAATTACATCTAAGCAACTTTTTGTTAAGAGATATTGAATTTAAAATATTGGGATAATTTGTCCCACATTAATGAATTTATAATTTTATAAGTAATTAGAGTCCTTATTAGCTCTTATTGTCGTATAATTTTGCAATGTTATCTCCTTGACTTGTTAAATATGTGCACCTTCTATTTTACGATTAAATGCTGACATAATTAACAATAAGTCCTTTTTAATTAAACAATATAAGATCATTATTACGGAGGAAGAATTCCTCTAACGTAACACAAAAGACCATATATATTGGTATTAATTTTTATTTAGAGGCCCTTTATTAAGCTACTCCATACAATAAACTTGCTTATTTAAAATTACAAGTGCATAAAACATATAAAAGGCAGAAGATGCACTTAAGCTTTGATAAAAGAAATAGCTGCAAAATAAGAATCACGAGAAGGTGCGAGACCTAACCACCCCAATTCAAAGTCGTCAGTAAAATCAATAGTCATGAGCACCCCACACATTATATTCTTCTTACTAGTAGTACTACTTGGACAGTATTCCAATTGATAAGTACCTTGCAATGGATCATTTTCAATCTTAAACAAATTATCAGTTGTAGGTGTTCCTACAACACCACCAGTAGAAATAAAGACCTTATCAGTATTAGCATCTGGTGTGACCTGCCAGGCTCCTAATGGGCAAGCTCTAGATGTGGCATTCGACACAATGTACAAATCTGAAGAAATATGGATGTGTTTTTGTGAAAGGTCAGAAGGGAAGAACATTACTGGGGATTCCTTGTAAAATCCAAAGCTCAAATGTCCTACATATTTAGGGCATACGGGTTGGTTTGGTTTGGATGCTACCACTACTCCACCTCCAATACCCAATTGGGAGACTAAAGTTCGGATATAGTAGGATGATCCCACTTCTATGGGGTTGCCATCAGAATCTAGAACAAGAGAGTTGTCTGTGGCCTTAACGATCATGGGAAGGCTGATGAATAAGAGGAGGATGGTGGCTGAGACTTGGAGGATAAGGTGAGCCATTTTTTTTTTCTTTTTTTTGTGGTCACTTTTGGTTTTGATCTTTATTGGTTTCAAAGTGTGGAACCCAAGGCCTAGTATATATAGTGCATCTAATATGGATTTGGAAAATTAATTTACCGCTCACAAAGAAATAAGAAAAAATTTAGACGTTCCATGCATATATCAAAAATAATACTTTCTCTGTTTTTAAAAGTTTGCTTTATTTGACCACTGTGCATTATTTATAAGCAAAATTTGATACTTTTATTGTCATTAATTTATAAGTTAAAATATAGTTATATGAGATTTTGTTTCAATAGTCTCTCTTTAAAATATATTAATTTGTAGTTTTCACATTTTTTGATAAACAAAATAGAGATATTAACAATTAAAAATGAATAAAGTTATGCGTTGAGGAAAGAAAAAATCAAATAATGCAAGATTTAAAGAACAGAGATGGCACAAAGAAAAGCATTATTAATTTAGATATGAATAATGCAAGTATTCAGATTATAAGATAGAAGTTTGGAACTTAATTAGAATTTAGAATATTTAAAAAGAGGAAGAAGAACCAAAATAAAGATGATTTGAAGAGAAGAAGCATAGAAAATAATACTTTTTTCGTTTTTATTTGTTTATCCGCATTATTTTTTACACGCATTTTAAAGTAAATTATTTTAAGCTTTAATATCTCTATATACGCATAAAAAAAATGCAAAAGTCAAAACTAAAAAACATTACATCAAGATGAATGACAAGATCTCACTTAATACAAGTGTATTTTATATTTAATATAGGGAAATTTGCAAAGAAACACCTTTTAAAACCCTTTTTTGTAAAGAAACACCTTTTATAATTTTTTTTGTAAAAAAACACCTTTTAAGAGACTTTTTAAAAAAAAACACCTTAAATCAGTTTCGGTGACTTTTGTCAACTTTTCGGCGTTGACTATGTCATTTGTCAACTTTCCGGCGTTGACTTTTGAGCTCAAATGGCATAGTCAACGCCGGAAAGTTGACAAAAGTCACCGGAAACTGATTTAAGGTGCTTTTTTTTAAAAAAAATCTCTTAAAAGGTGTTTTTTTTACAAAAAAAAAAATTATAAAAGGTGTTTCTTTACAAAAAAGGGTTTTAAAAGGTGTTTCTTTGCAAATTTCCCTTTAATATATACTTAAAAAATCTAATTTACATTTGTGTGTGGAAAAACTTAAATGGCCCGTTTGGTTGGTGGTATTAAATGATGGTAATAGAAATGATTTTTAGTGTAAAATTTCATCAAAAGTTCCATATCATTCCCACGGTAATGAAACTTTGATAAAAAAAATTTTTATTTATAAATTTTCATTACCGCCTAATACCACCCCTCCCAATGGTAATGCGTTAGAATGAATTTTATGAAGAGAGTGAGAAGATTGAACTTGGACAAACATGGCCAAAAGGTAATTTAGATACTTCCAACCAAAATTACATTAATTTTTCATTCCCATTACCACCGTTTATTACCACCTATCAAACGGGCCGAAAGTGGACAAACAAAGAAAATGATGAAAGTATTAAGAATATAAATTTATGTGTTAAAATGATCGATGATCAAAAAGAATAGAGACAAATTAAGAAACATCAATAAATTAACTCATTTCTATACATATAGCGTATCTTAATATTTTAGAATTAAGGCATTGACATTATTGGCATTATTGTTGTTATTGCCGTGGTAGGCTCTCTGAATATATGTGAAAGATAGGTATAATAAGTGTGATTGATATTTATAGTTGGAGTGTTGGACTAATAAATGTAGCCACGCAGGTGGCCACTTAATAATTGATACGTGAAAGTTATTAGAGGTGTTTAAAACAAACTTGATAATTTGAAATTTATCCGATCTTATTAGTGAGTTCAATTTGACTTGACTTTAAAAATGATTTACAATTACACAAAAAATAATATAGACTCAAAATCCGATTTCAAACCAAACGACCCATCAATCCGATGACCCCAATGAACACCTCTACGTATAACAAACATTCATGTTGAACAAGAAAAAAGAAAACCAACTTTTAAAAATCAAGAACATATAAAATACTCTTGGCATATCCTTTTTATTTCTTATGAATTTCTATATTATGCAAATTAAAGTTAAAAATTTTTAAACATAATATTTCAGCTATTATAAAATTAAAGGATTAGAGGGAAATTGTACAAATATTGCACAGCAAAAAATGGATTCAAGTTGAGAAAATTTATTAGATTTTTTGGAAAAATTAAATAAAATATGTGTAATATTTTTGGATGCTGTTGAAGATGCCATCTTATATTGAAACTTGTTCGAGTGGCCTCAATTCCTTTTATAATTTTCCAATCCTTAAACTTCGGCACCCTTTTCATTATATCATCACCTTTTTTTAATAAAATTACTAAAATGCCCTTAAATTTATTTTTAATTATAAAATCAACCATTATTATTACTAAACTAAATATTTGAATAATAATTAAATTAAAATAAAAAATATTAATTTTAAAAAAGAAAATAATTTTTTGAAATTGGATAATAAACCTAATCACGCGTTTCGTGTTGAAATTTGATATATAATCACTCTTTTGGCAAAAACTTTTGATAGGAAAATCACATTATTGTAATATTTGTGGCAGTAGAACCTAGACTTTAAGATCTTTTCAATGATAAATTATATGCCCAACTCCGATAACCGAGCAAGAAATGACGATCGTTTAAAGTTTATTTGTGTTGAAATCTAATACATGTTCGATCTTTTGGCAATAACATTTTATAGAAAAATGGTATTAATGCAAAGTTTGTGGCATTAAAAACTAGACTTCAATAACTTTCCAACGACATATTATATGCCCAATTCTGACAATGGAGCAAGAAATAATGACTATTTAAAATTTGCAGTGATTCCAAACATTCAGTCGCGCGCGACTGGACCACGGTATGGTCGCATAAAACGCGCGACCAGACCGCGGTGGAGTCGCGCGTTTATGCGACCATACCGAGGTCCGGTCGCACGCGACTGAATGTTAGAAATCACTATAAACTTTAAACGGTCGTCATTTCTCACTCGATAGTCAGAATTTGGCATATAATATGTCGTTGGAAAGCTCTTGAAGTCTAGTTTCTAATACCGTAAACCTTACGTTAATAAAATTTTTCTATAAAATGTTATTGCCAAAAGATTGACATGTATCAAATTTCAGCACAAACAAGCAAACTTTAATTGATCGTCATTTCTCGCTCGGTTATTGGAATTGGGCATATAATATATCATTGGAAAGATCTTGAAGTCTAGGTTTTAATGCCGCAAAAATTGAAATTATATAATTTTTCTATTTAAAGTTATAACCAAAAGAGTGAACATGTATTAAATTTTAACACAATGATATTGATTCCGCAATCATATTGATGCTCATTTTAGTTGGCCATTGTAATTCGATTTTTATTTTTAGCTTGTTTTAGTTCAATGAGTGTTCGGAGAGAGTTTTTAGAGAGATGTTAGAGATTAAAGGTTTGAAAAGTAATCAGGAGCAATCTTGAAAGTTCAATATATAAGAATGAAAAGAATGACGAAGTTTAATAATGCCCTATAATTTTAGTGCGTGATAAACATGCAGTAGTGGTCCATGTAACCATAACAGTGGTTCAAATAGTAACCCATGTAATTAACCGTAGTTAAACATTGAAAACAACCCTTGGATCCACACCTACGAGGCTACGAACAACGATACTCCTATTGGTTCTAAGTTGTCTCTTTTGCATTTTAATTTGACGGTATGTATTTATCGCTTTTTATTTATTTATTTTTATTAATAAAATTAAATTTTTATGTAATATCTTCACGCAATTAAATGATTTGACTATTCTTAATTTTTATGTAAAAATACATTGTTCTAATAATTTTTTGACAAATTGTTTAGAATTTAATTTTTCATTGATTTTCCTACAATAATTTTAACTTTTGTTTAATTATGATTAGTCCATTTTAAGATCCCTTGCCTAGAAACATTATTGTCAATTAATAATCGATTTTGACAAGTTAATTACTAAAAAATTAAAATAAAAATAAAAAAGATTTATAATTAAAAATTACTATTAAAAAATAAACTTACTTAATTTCTCTTTTAAATTCTTATATTTTTAATTTTTTTATAATTTAATTTTCTAATAGATACTACATACATAGTAAAGGTCACGGGAGGGAAGTTTTTTCTTTTTATTTTTTTATGGGTATTATTTTTTGATGTGAAACATTTAAGATGTAGATGTATAACAAAATTTACTACTAAAGTCTAAAATGACTAGGAATAAATAATATTAATTGCGATTTTCCAATAAATACTGAATACATAGTACAAGATCACGGATTTCTTTACATAGATAGTAATTTTTGTCTATTATACTTATTTAGTATTATTTTTATTTTGTTTAGTTTAGTTTTGTTTATTTTGCATCATTTTTGTTTGTGAATAATAAATCATAATTTTTTTTATTTTATCTATATATTTTATTTTTTCTTTTATTTTATTAAGACAATTCATTCTCATTCTTTGATTAATTTACCAAATATCTACTCATTCCTTAAAAACATTACAATTTTTTATGATAATTCAAAGTAAAAAACAGTATATAGAACAAACAAACAAACAAAATATAGTAATAAATCACGAGTAGTCATTTCAAATAATGAATACAATCATGTGTATTTTTCCCATTGTTTGGTGATGATATTTACCGGAAAGTTATAAAATATATTGGAACAAAAATTAATTTTCTACTGATTTGATTTCAACACTAATTTTCACACTTAACTTTACATATCTCCTTTTAAAAAAGTTTTTACACTTATCCTATTTATACACTCTATTGTAATATTAGTATTACACCTAGTTTTGTATGAGACCGTCTCACTATGAGACGGGCCCATATAATAGCTCATTTTTCTACTTGATTATTTTAAGATCGTAAATGATCGTTTTAAGGTTACAAGTAATCACTCTAAAATTATAAAAAAATGATAATTTTAAAATTATAAGTGATCACTTTAACGTTATAAATAATTACTTTATGACAGAAAGTGTATATTGGACCAATCTAATAAAGATGCTCTTACCGTGAGACCGTCTCATTTAAGAATTAGTGTTAGTATTATCTATAATAATAGACCTCTCTCGAAAAACATCTATAATAGATTGGTAACTATTTAGCTAGTTGATAATCCTAGTCCTATATACTAATTTAATTGATAAAATTGACTAATTAATGGTTGCATTTATTGTCAATGTAATTTGAATTAACACCATGCCGAATCTTCTATTTTATATATCAATTTTAATAAAAATAATAATAATGTTTTATAATTCCCAACTAATTGATTATTGTATGTTGAAGTTAAGTTTGCATTGTTGCATTGCTCATTACGACAAAATTTGTTTTGATGCTAAATATTCGTATTACAATTACAACAAAAATTCTTTTCTTTAAATGAAAGCTCACAATTTTTCAAAAATTTAAAATTTTGAGGTTGAAGATTAATTCTTATTGTTATGGAAAATTATCTTGAATAATCCAATCTATTGTCTATTACCTAAGAATAATCCTTTATTTTGAATTTTTTTTTAAATAATTCAACCTTAACCTTTATTTTGTTGCGAAGGTACCCTCATAAAAACAATGGCTATTTCAGGTTACTACAAGTCGTTATATTCAATAGATTATCCTACTCCTTTTTAAGCTTGCTTCCATGGATTAAAACCATATTCAACCCCAAAATTTTGGAGAGAGAAAAAAAAAACTTTCACATTTTTTAATTTAGTGAAATCTTAATAATTTTTAAAGGTATGAGCTCTAATTCCTTTTTTTTTTCTTGAACTGTTGGTGCAATTTTCAAAAAATTATGTGAAATGTGAGCATGGTTACGAAATAAAGTAACATAGGCCAAAGAAAGGTTCCTAGGTGAAAATATTTATTTGTGTCCAAAATGAAGAGGAAGAGGTAGATGAAGACTTTAATGAATGTTAAAGAGATTTTTTAATTAGAAAAAAAAAGGTGTTTAAATAAATTAAAAAGAATAGAATTTTATTGGTTATAACCAGTTCTTTGCAATAAAAATCCATTCACAACAAAAGTTATGCAAAAATTGAATTATTTAAACTTTTTTAAAAAATAAAATTATTAGCAATAAATGAGCAATAAATTAGATTAATAAAGACAATTTTTCTTATTATTATCAGTAGTTCACAGCTGGACGCTGGAGGAGTGGTGGACCTGGTGGTACCGATTGGTGGTTATTATGATCGATAACATTTTCTTTCTTTTAATTTTTCCTTAATTTGGGTTTTTTAAGTGTTAGAAATAGAATAAATGGGATAACATATTGTTCGCATGTTTTTTGTTTCAACGCGGTGGCCTCACATTGTCGTTTTGTGCTCATTTTACAAGAAGTTTAGAACAAAGCCAACGCTACGAAAAGTACATATTTTTTTGTCTTATTCTCTTCTCTGTATGAAATAAATTAGTACAAATCAAAATTGAGGTGGCGTTCACAAAGCTTTTTTCACGTGTTAATTAATTTTGATTCAACTTTTTTACGGATTAGACGACTTTTTAAATTTGCATGATAACTTTGAATTTTACACTAATAAATTTTTGTAATCTTTTTGTAATTTTACTATTTAATTTCGTTAACTTCTAAATCTCTCAACAAAATTAATTTTCACCCATATCATAGAAACTCAACATAACATAGTTTCTTCACCCAAACGTAAAATTAAGGATAAAGCAAGCACGGAGTAATAAAACATCACACTATACTTCGCCAACTTTTTCATTATGTCACCACTCTTTTTATATTGAAATTTCAATATTGCCCTTTATGAAATTTCATAATTTTATTTCTCTAATTTTTCTCTAAGAAAACTCTCAGAACTAAATTTAATATCAAAACACTGTGGCAAAATAAAAATAATCACCAAATTGATTCATTAAGAATCGATAATGATCGTTAATTTCAAAAAAAATGCTTTTGTTAAAATTTGATACATGTTTACTCTTTTAATTATAACTTTTGATAGAAAAATCTCATGATTGCAATGTTTGCGGCATTAGAACCTAGACTTTAGGATCTTTTCAATGATATATTATATGCCCAATTCAGATAACCAAGTGAGAAATGACGACCGTTTAAAGTTTGTTTTGTGCTGAATTTTAATACATGTTCAATCCTTTGAGCATAACTTTTTATAAAAAAAACTGTGTTAATCCAAGGTTTGTGCTATTAGTAACTAGACTTTAAGAGCCTTCCAACGACATATTATACGCCAATTCCGACAACCGAGCGAGAAATGACAACCGTTTAAAGTTTGCAAGGATTTCTAACATCCAGTCGCGCGCGACAGGACTGTGGTATGGTCGCGTAAAACGCGCGGCTCCACCGCGATCTGGCCGCGCGTTTTACACGACCTTACCATGGTCCGGTCGCGCGCAACTAAATGTTAAAAATCCCTGCAAACTTTAAACGGTCGCCATTTCTTGCTCGATTGTCAGAATTTGGCATATCATATGTCGTTGTTAAGCTCTTGAACTCTAGTTTCTAATGCCATAAACCTTGAATTAATAAAAGTTTTGTATAAAAAGTTATGCCCAAAGGATTGAACATATATCAAATTTCAGCACAAACAAACTTTAAACGATCATCACTTCTCGCTCGGTTATCGAAATCGGACATATAATATGTCATTGAAAATATCTTGAAATCTAGGTTCTAACACCATAAATATTGTAATAATGTGATTTTCCTATCATAAGTTTTGGCCAAAAGAATGATCATGTATCAAACTTTAACACAACGTGTGGTTAGGTATATTTTCCGATTTTAAAAAATTATTTTCTTTTTAAAATTAACATTTTTTGTTTTAATTTATTTATTTTTAATAAATTTATTTAAGTAATAATAATAGTTGATTTTATAATTAAAAATAAATTTAAGGGCATTTTAATAATTTCAGTAAAAAAAGTTGATGAATTTAAAGATTGGTATTACAAAACACCAAAATCATTGGCAAAACAAATAAAAGTAAAACAACTTCAACCTCTTTCAAAATCTAATTTGTAAGAACACAATTATTTTATTTAAATTTTCAAAGTATCAACTATTTTTTTTTTTTTTTTTGAAGTTTAAAAGGTAGGAGAAAATGGTAGGAATGCGGGACGATAAATTTGGAGGAAAAAGATACATTGGGGTTTAATAAGGAGAATGATTATAATATTGAGGGCTTTTGCAAATTTCAAAGAAAGAGGTGTGATAATGTAAATTCATCACTTAAATGGATTATCTAACTTTTGTCTATCTCTACTCTTTAGTGTCATGCAAAGACTTGGGTCCTAAAGTAATCAAATCTGTTCTTCAGAACCATTTAAGGAATCCTTCAAGTTTTCTGCATCTTTTTTTTTTCGGACTCAAAAAAATAAAAAGTTTTCTGCATCATCAAATTCTAATTAAGTAGTACTTGTTGAAATATAACTCCTCTTATATTATTTTTTGTCCTAAATCGAAAAAAAAATTAAAAATATTACATAAATTTTTAAATGAGATAGTCTTATAGTGAAACAAATTCTATTAGGTTGACCTATATTTGACATTTAATATGGAAAAAGGATTACTTAAAAATTTAAAATGATCAATTAGAAAAAGAAAAAATTACCCTGAATAATACGAACTTTCACTGATTTTTCTACAATAATACGAACTTTCAATTAACCATGAATAATACGAACTTTGATACATATTTCCCGCTCGTATACCTGACTGGTTCTTTACCTGGAGAAACGGTAAATTCCCCATTTCTTCATCATTTTTAATGGGTATTTAGACAGCCTTTTTTCAGCAGCCTCTTCTTCATCTTTTGCTCACTTTCCTCTTCCAATTTCATCTTTTGCTCACTTTCTTCTTCCAATTGGAAGCCACATTGCTACTATTTATCACTATGGTTTCGCAAATCTTATGCTACGAAGGTATGTTTTTTTTAGATTGTATGGTTGTTGAGGCTTATGAATGTTTCACTAATCTGCTAAAGCATGTTCTTTGCAGATCTGTTAATTACAATCAGGTGAATTAAATGTTTGACATATGAGTGTTGCATATTTTTTTTATTTACATTTTATGGTTAATATATATTGGCTGTTAATTTGGTATGATCTTCGAGTTGTAGAGTATTCTATATTCCTATCACTGGATGCCGGTGACACTCACCTCAACAAGTTTCTACAGATCAAATAGATTTCTGGTTGTATGTTTGAATATATAAATCTTATGATCGATTGTCTTCTAGCTAAGCCATTTGGAAGCCATATAGACTCTGTCTAAATTGGTTGTGTATTGCAGAGGTAGAGATGCAAGGTTTATTGAAATTGGTTTATTTGAATGTTTGCATAGCTTTGATGTGGGCTTTTGTTCAAATTTATCACATGTGAGTCTCTATTTGAAGTTGTTTCTTGCTCTAATAAAAGAACAATCTGTTCAAATTTTTGGGATTTAAACAAAATTTAGGGATTTAAATTGCAATTAAGAAGAATTAACTAACCATGAATGAGATGATATCTTTGTAGTTGATGCGTGAGAACGAGAGAGAGAAGAATCAATGAAAATCATGAGCTTGAGGAAGATGATTGAAGAAGAAATGGCTGCGTGAGGGAGAAGGACTGCTCTGCTTCTGTTTGCTTTACTTTGTTTTATCAGCAAAAAATAAAAATTTAAAAGGAATGAGTAAGTTTACCGGTAACAGGTAAAATGGTATGCCAGCGGGGAATATGTGTTAAAGTTCGTATTATTCATGGTTAATTGAAAATTCGTGTTATTGTAGGAAAATCAGTGAAAGTTCGTATTATTCAAGGTAATTTTTCCTTAGAAAAATTAAGTAATTACATAATGAATCCATCTCATGATAAAATAAACTCATAAAAAATAATTTGAACATATTACTCATATTATAAACTTAAAACGTAAAGTAAACTCATTATTGTCAATTGATTTTATTTAGGCATAAGCCTCGTTTAAGTCCGTTTATTAATTACTTTGAATTGTCGAAGCTCATTTCTAAAACAACAACACCCGTTGCATAATATATACCATATCCTTGGCCTTCTATTTTCTCACGCACACGGCCCACACAACATTAGAAAAAAAAAAAAAAACACCCACAAACCCCAAGAAATGACGACTCCCTTTCTGTTCCAAGTGAGTGCCATAGTCATAGCTACGTTTCTCCTACTCCATGTTTTCCACGTCACTGCAACTTCGACAGATGAAGAAGATACTTCCATGGCCTACCTTAGAGACGAAAATGGTGAACGCATGCTCAACGGTGGCACTTACTACATCGTTCGACGTATTAACCGCAAGGACGCTGGTGGTTTAACTGTGGTACCAAACACAAACACCCAATTAGGCCAAGGATCAGCCTGCCCACTTTACATAACCCAAGAGAAAGACGCAAATTCAAATGGAATCCCTGTTAAAATAGTCTCTTCGCATATCAACTCAAAGTACCTTCCATTTGGTACCACTGACTTCACTTTCGTGGGAGTCAACACCGAGTGTACCGAACCACTAGTATGGCGGCTGCACACCGATAGTGCAACCGGGCATAACTATGTGGCCGCGGGTACTAATCAGTCCAACATACCCAGTGCTTTCTTCATTCTAATACCATTTAATTATGTGGAGTCATCCCTATACGAGATCAACTTTTGTGATCGATCCGTTTGTGGTCGTGCGAGTTTTCTAGGCCAAAATGGACTTATGGGCATCGATAGAGCTATAGATGTTGCTTTTCTTTTTAGAAAAGCCTTCAATCAATCATCCTCACTCTTCAACTCTGTCATTTAATTTTCGTTTGCTTCTTAATTACTTGTAATTTTAATATCTGTCTACCGGCCTATTACGTATGATTAAATAAAGGAAATCCTCTTCCAATTAATATTACGTTTTCAAATTTATTTATTTTTTTTATTTTTTATGATGTAGTATTATTGCTAGTTAAATTATTTATATTTTTCCCAAGATTATCAAATTTCTGGTGTCATAACTCATATTTATCAATCATAACTAATTTCGTTAGAGTTCATTAATTTTGATGATCGATGCTATTTAATATTAAATACTTTACACCTTTATTGTTACACCCTTTGTTTTCATAAGTTTTTCTCAAATAAAATTTACGAATTTTAGTATCATAATTTGATTATGATTTTTTATCGATTTATATGAAAAAACATATTTATGTGAGATCTTAATAAATTCGTCTTATATATACTTTCTAAATATCAACTTAATTAAAATTAGGGTAATGATATTAACAGCCCTTAGGGCTATAAAAAAAATTAACAAACTCTCTTTATTATTAATTATTTTAAATTTTTAAGAAAATATAATCTAGAAATTAAAAAACAATTAATGTTTTATATAATGAGTTTAGCTTCCCAAGAAAGAATAACTATTAAAATAATTAAATTTAATTAAATGTTTACGTTTTCAAAGCAAAAATAATATTAAATTATATAAATTAAATACAGGATTCTTTGATATATACAGTCTTTCCTTAAAATTATTTGACTTTTAAGTTTATATTGAAACCTGCAAGAAAAGTAAATGGGAAACACAAATTAAAATAGAGAGAGTAAAATTTACTATTTATACTTAGTTTTTTAATTATACTCTTTAAATGAAATTGTACACAATAATTAATTTGTTGTGAATTAAGTCTATACAAGTTACAACACTTATCTTTTATGCTGTTAGTAAATGCAAAAACAAAGCCTTAAATAATTGTTTACACCTATTATTTATATTACTTATGTGATAATACCAACATAGAGTAATCTTATTCAAATTGCAAATCGATTTCTATTGATCAAAATCTTATGTAGGAGTTTAATGTAAAAATAAAATTCTAAATTTAAATATCTACTCCTATTAATTAAATTTTGAGACAATTATTAGACAAGTGGTTATTGACTAAAGTTATTGGTAACGAGCATTGACTAGCTGGAATTGTAAAGTCAATTGTTTATGTTAGTTGTAATGGTAAAGTTGGGAAAAAAAATAATTATTGGTTATTTATTAAAGATAACGTGAGTCGACTAGCAAGAAACCTAATTAAAAAGCTATTGATAATGCTTTTTGTTTTTACTTAAAAAAACAACTTTTATTATGACTCAAAAGCTATTATTTAACACCAAGGTTGATCCTAAGGGTAGGCCAAATGGGCCAACAAAATGTTTAGAAATATGGTTTAATGAAAGGGATCATTATTTTGATAAATAAAAAGGAAAAAAATTAAAATATTTAAGAGACATTTTCAATTACCCTAAAATAGACTTTCAATTTTATTCTCCCAAATAAGACATTTTCCCAAAATATTAATTACCCAATTTAATTTTATCGATTTCCCAAATCAATTTCAATGTTACTCTCAATTCCCCAAATTAATTTCATCAGTTCACAAATCTTAATTCTTCGTTCTTCTTTCCGTACGTCTCTGAGTCCTCGCCTTCTCACTTTGACATTGCTTTTTTGTTCTTCAATTTAAATCGATTTATTTTTCATTTGCAAGTCGTTTATTCAAAAGTTAGTTTCTTTAATCTAATTTCTAAATAAAGAGAACAAACAATTTGATTTTCTTCCAATATTTGGTAAGAAAAGAACAAAAATGTCGGACTTTTGCTGTTTTGGGCACTAGTGGTGGTTGTTGGTAGTGCTGCAGTTTACTTGATGCCTCTTACAGGTATTAATATTACCGATTATAGATTAGGAATTCGAATCAAATTTTTATTTTTGACTATTTTCTAGGTTTCTTTCTAATTATGAATACAAAGATTTAATATAAAATTTTGATAAAATTATGCGGAAAATTTTCTTTTAGTAATACTGAATATATAAACAAGATTTGCATTTTACAAGGATCAAGAGATAAAATCGATTATTAATAAGGTTTTCAAATTCTTTGATGGTAAAAGGTTCTTTTTTTATAAATTGGTCAACAAGATCAAGAAAAATAAAGAGTAGCATGAGATATGGATGACATTATGAAATTGAATTGGTGTCATTTTATTGAATTATAAAATTATAAATTCGTCAACAAGATGATTAAGAAAAATAAAGATGTTATTGTTTCATTTTTTATTTTTTAATTACGAATTTACGATTATGATATCAACTTTTGATTTAACTTAATTTATATAAATATGTTGCCTCAAAAATATTTTATCTGAAATGAAAAAAAAAATCTTAGTCAAGAGTTTATAGGAAGGGGTTCATTTTTTTCATTTGGCCTAGGGCCCATAAAATATTAGGGTCGATACTGTTTGTAACAACTCGACTTACCGTTGACTGAATAAATATGGTCATCAAAGTTTGAGCAAAGGGGTCACAAGCTCTTTAACGTGACTAATTCAGCTAAATCTCAAAACAAACATCTACCTAAATCACAAGATAATCATACAATTTTCTACAAGTCCAATATAACCAACACAACCAAATCTAATATACATTTATCCAAAGTCCTAATACTAATCTATAAATTCCTATGTGCTCAGCTCAATATATAACCTTGGAACCTCTAATCACCTCTGCTAATCCATTATTCCCGACTGGTTCCGATCTGTAATCAACTAAAAGTTCGAAACAACATAAGGTCAGATTAAACTGAATGAGAAGTAACAATCCAAAACAACAAATGATAATAACTCAAATCATAGGTTTAAAAACAACATCAGTTCCCAAGATCTATGTGCGCACATGGAGTCTAGTTTGAGAGGTGCCCCATAGCTCTAAGACTATGTCGATCTCGGGTGAAGCTAGTCAATATCTGAATGACAATTCACTTCAAAACAGGGAGTAGGGAACAATGTTCCTCAACTCCGTCAATGACCAGCTCGCAAGCCCGATCCATTGACCATATCATAATATCAGCATAATCATTCACAACAACATTTGTCTTAACAGTTTCTAATTCAAAAGAACTTTAGTAAAAAGTTTATTTTCAAGAAATGTAGTTTGATCAGACCCTTTAAGGGACTGCTACAATGTAACATTCGGGAAATTAATATTTTAAGACGAGTAAGTTTAAGAGAATTATCAGTGCGAGAATGATCTTAAATACACATGACATGAAACATTCTCAATTTAATTTCTCTCCTCTTTTTCCTTTTCTTTTATTTTGATTAAATACCCAAAATTTTTCCCTCCCTCTCACGACATCAAGCCCAAACATCAGCTAAACCCCAATCCTCATTCTTTGAAGCTTCCCTTCGAATCCCAAAAATGGCGACTAAAAGTCCTTCGAAATCCAACAATGGTGGACTGAAAGTCCTTCGAACCTTAACAATGGCTGTTGTTGTCACTGCTTTTTCCCTCCTTATTTCAACGTCCTTTGAAATTAGGGTTGAAATTTCTTCTTTTCTTGATAAATCCTTCAGTTCATGAACAAATCCTCTTTTCATGATTCTTCTAACTTAGAATTTCAACAATAATCGAAGCCAACAATTATCTTTGTTCCATCTGGTTCCTCAATTTTCGGAAATAACGAACAAAATAATAATAGGTATGATTCCCTCTTTCTCTGAATTTCAATTCTATAATTTTTGTTCATGAAATTTTGATCTAACCCTTCTCTCCCTCTCAATTCATTTGATTTCTTTGAACCCAACAACTGCACCATGAATGTCGCCCTACCTTCTTGAGCATTTTCGAAGAACCGTGCCTTCTTCATCTCGCTCTTTTCGGCAGATTCCAGTATAGGGCAAGAAGGTAGTCAAGTGTCTTTTGTTAATTTTGTTATTTGATCTTGTTAACCGCATCTTTCGGATATATGCAATTGGATTACCATTTCTTGATTATATTCAATTGTCGTACTCTTACCAAATTATTTCTTTTCAATCAAAAACCTCATGAAATTAAGCATTTGAGATTCATTGTATAAGTTGCTCAATTAAAAGAAATGGACAATTGATAATTAGTAGTAAATTGTGGAATGTGGATTAATTTGATGGACTTTGATAACTAGTATGAAGTTATAAACATTGAAGTGGAGAAATTGGTGGAAAATGTTGTTAATTGTAAGGTTATGGATGACTTGAAGCTCTTGAATGAATTAAGAAATTCTCTTGGAAATCATTGATAGTGAGGTGAAATATTAGTTGTTATTAATTGAATAATTTTATATTCTTGAAGAGATTATTAGGTTATTTGAGGATTTTCGATGTTGGGGTTAAAGGTACATTTTGGGGTTTAATTGGAAAATAAAGAGAATTATAAAGGTGGATAATCTTTAGAAAATATTAATGAATTTTAGAGCATGACTATGTCGCCTTGATGGCCTATTGTGGTTTGAGTTCGAACATGCACAATTCTTTTATGATTAGATATATTAGAATAGAAGCTTGAACTAAGATGCTGTCATAGGAGGAGATGCAATGAGTTATATGAACCTAGTTGTAGTATCGTATGCTTTGTTGTGATGCTATATTTGTTATGCTTCAGGAGGCGACATTATCGAAGAGCCCTTCTAGTGATCGTGGAGTACCAAACTTAGCTTCTTGAAGCGTTCTTTTGGTGAGTAGTAGCAGTCCCTTAAAGGGTCTGATCAAACTACATTTCTGGAAAATAAACTTTTTACTAAAGCTCTTTTGAATTGGAAACTGTTCAGACAAATGTTGTTTTGAATCATTATGTTGATATTTTAATGTGGTCAATGGATCGGGCTTGCGAGCTAGTCATTGACGGAGTTGAGGAACATTGTTCCCTGCTCCCTGTTTTGAAGCGAATTGTCATTAAGATATTGACTAGCTTCACCCGAGAGCGACATAGTCTTAGAGCTATGGGGCACCTCTCAAATTAGACTCCCTGTGCGCACATAGATCTTGGGAACTGATGTTGCTTTTAAACCTATGATTTGAGTTATTATCTTTTGTTGTTTTGGATTAATACTTCTCATTCAGTTTAATCTGACCTTCTGTTGTTTTCAATTTTTAGTTGATTACAGATCGGAACCAGTCGGGAATAATGGATTAGCGGAGGTGATTAGAGGTTCCAAGGATGTATATTGATTAGAGGTTCCAATGATGTATATTGAGCTGAGCACGTAGGAATTTGTAGATTTGTATTCGGACTTTGGATAAATGTATATTAGATTTGGTTGTGTTGGTTATATTGGACTTGAAAATTGTATGATTATCTTGTGATTTATTTTGATGTTTTTTTTGAGATTTAACTGAGTTAGTCACGTTAAAAAGCTTGTGACCCCTTTGCTCAAATTTTGAAAGTGTGATTTCAGTTTTTTGGGAAACGAACCAAGTGATGACCCTGTTTACTCAGTCAACGGTAAGTCGGATTGTTACACTGTTTAACACATTTTTTAACTTTTTATTCAATAAAAAAACTAAAAATTAAAAGTAAAAAAAGATAAAAATCAATAAGAAATTAATCTAAAGTCATTTGCCAAATAATTTCTTTATATCGTAGAAATACAATGGTAGAGAACTCTCATATTATCTAGTCGAATAAATTGGTGGTTGTAATATTGCTTTCTTCCTTTTAAATTTTGTTTAATATCGTTTGTTTAGATTAAATGGGAGAATATATAATTTGACATGTTTTTTGTTTCAACACGGTGGCCTCACATACACTTATGGTCATATATAATACAGCAAGAATTATAGGACAAAACCAATTCATAACTCATAAGCATGCTACAAAATAAATAAGTATGTTTTTGTCTTTTATGTTTTCTCCATTGGAATTATACGTATTCTAAAATATACTTCGATTTATCAGTTGTACAAATCAAATTTGAGGTGGCCATGACAAAGTTTTTATAATTTTTTTAAAGGGCTATAAACGTTTTTTATATTTTAAAATGAAAAAAAAGACAATGAAATATGAACCAAAAGTTTTGGAGAAGACTTTGGTCCTACTAAAATATTCAAAAGTAGTATGTAATTTTTTTCACATAAAATTATGAGTTTGATTTTTGTTGTCCTCTCTCTTTTCATAATATTAATTTTTTAAAATTTATATATATATATATATTTATTAATAAATAAATAATAACAATAACAAAAAACCCAAAATGTAACAAATATAATAAAGCAGAAAAAGTAAGTGTTGACACCAACAATAGTGTAGTCATGTGGTGCCAAGTGGAAGGTACTTTGAGTTGATATGGGAAGATTTTTTTAAAAGGAATATGTTTATTTTGAATTTTGGTTTTTTGCTTTTGGCTTTTTAATTGGGTTGTTTGACCAACTGAAAATATTAATTGTTTTTGTTGGTTTTTAAGTTAGCTGTTTGTGGAGATATATGATAAATTTGAACATTAGTTGTTGGCTTTTTATTAGAAAAAAAATTGTCCAACAAGTCAAAAGTCAACAAAAAAAGTTAGTTAGAATAGCTTTTTCAATTTGACTTATAAACCCATCTTTTCGGTTGCTTCAAAAGCCAATTATCAAATAACTTTTTAACTCTGATAAATCAATAAGCTAAAAGACAAAAATAACTAAAAAGCTAAATAAACATCCGAAACCAAACACCCCTTTATCTTGTACAATACTAGCTCTTTTATTTGTTTGTAGCGCGCCAAAATGGTAATTGCATATTGCTTTCGTTATTTTAATTTTTCTTTAAATATCCTGTTAAATGACAAAATATAATTGACATGTTTTTTTTTTTGTGTGTGTGGACTCCTAGAGTGTGAGTCATACTTCTGTCGCCCCTCATAAATGGCAACAATAAAATATTATTGCACATAAATTATAATATGGTGAGATCATTTAAATTACGTTGATGAGTTGAAATATAAGAATGGAAAGAAAAATAATAAAAACTATTTCTTAAAAATTATAGCAAAATAAAAGATACGAAACTTAAGATGAAAATTGTAACAATTTCTTAAATAGGCGTGAGCATGCTTATATACAAGAATTGTAGGGGAAAACATACTCATATGCTACAAAGTATTTAAATAAAGTTTTTCTCCATTTATGTTTGTCCATAATTGGAAATACAAAAGTACATATTAAAAAAATAACCCTAATAAAATATCAACTTTTAATTAACTATAAATAACACTAATTTAGCCACTTAGGTTTTTTTTCCTATAATAATACTAACTTTAGTTTATTAACAAATTTACTATTTTTTTTTGTCATATAATCTCCTATAGATTGATTTTTTAACATATTAGGAATATTCTAAGGAAAAATCTCCGAAGTTGATATTATATATAGTTAAGATTGATATTACTGTGAAAAAACAAAAAAAATGTATTATTCCTGATTTTTCCAACCATATTTGGATTGAGCGAACAAATCAAGATTGAGGTGGTGGTGACATATCTTAAGAAAATGTTGTTTTATATGTATATGTATGTGTGTAAATTTTTTTTCATTTAAACTAAAACAGTTACAATAAAAATTTTAACTTTCTGAAAAACGTTGGTCTTACCAATGTTATTTTAAATACTACTCCTCTTGTCTTACTTAATTTTGCATTAATCATTTTGAATAATCTAATTCATTTTAAAAGATATTTTTATTTAGAAATGGACTCTACCATCATTTTTAAACTTGACTACACATTTAAATCCTCACTCAATATCTTCCACGTAATTTATTTTCTTTTTATTTAATATATCAACATATTTTTACAATGTTCCATACATTTCATAAAATTACTTCCTCCGTTTCACTATACTTGCTACATTTGACTTTTTACGCAATTTATTGTGTTATTTTGATTATTTATATTATAAATTACACACATTTAAAAAAATTATAAAAACTTAATATTATGAAAGTATGCGATTAGACTATTTAAACAAGACCCCACTTGACTATATTTTTTCTTATACGTTAGCCGCAATATATAAATTAAACTTCTGTGATAAATAATGCCAAATATCCTTATGCAACGATTATTTCAGAACAGATGAAGTACTATTTTTCTTTTTGATTTATTCTAATTGGGAATTGGGACAGATGGTGCATGTATACATCTCTTCAGAATAACCTTTCAAATTTGAAGAATAATAATTCTTATATTTCTAGTTAATAAGCCTAAAATATATACTCCATATGCGCACATAATATACATGATTTTACAACTTCAAATTTTCAATTTAATTGTAAAAATTAATTTTATTTTCGATCAATACTTTAAATATATCTTGATGTCTAACACTATATTGAAGGTTTTGGTGTTTGGAAATTATATCAATATTATATATATATATATATATATATATATATATATATATATATATATATATATATATATATATATATATATATATATATATATATATATACATATATATATATATATATATATATATATATATATATATATATAATTGTAAATGTAATGATGGCAATACTGCTAAAAGTTGAATATATTAAAATTTTATGGCTTTTGCGTATATAAGATAATTACATATAAATGTTATTTATCTAGCTATATAAATTGATCTATTTTGAACCTTACTCAAATACAATTTTAAAATATCTTTGATATTGATCGAATGAAATTGAATAAATTTTTTAACTAATTACTTAATAAACCTTTAAAAGATATTAATTCATAATTTAAGTGGTATTCCTTATTGCACACCTCTACAAAGAGAGTAAAATATGAGCTACATTGAGTTTGAAATAGATGTTATATTAGCTCTATTAAAAAATATATTTGATGATTTTATTTAATTTGTAAAAATTGTGATTTCATTCAAAAGAAGGAATCTTTGATACGAAGATAGTATAGTTAATTTCATATTAATTCAAACGAATCTTTTTATTGAAATCCACGTACGCACAAGTTGCGATAAACTTAAGCTTTGTGAAAACTATAGGCGAAACCAATAAAAGTATGTTCATAAGAAGGTACAAGTCCTAACCACCCTAAATAGTAGTCATCCGTAAAATCAATACTCTCAATCACCTTACAACCAATCTCATTGCTTGGACAATGTTTAAGTATATAAAGGTCTGGAGCGTATCCAAGTTTAACTGTTTCAAAAGTAAACAAACTATCGCTTGTTGGGTTTCCAATATCGCCTCCGGTAGAGATAAACATTTTGTCGGAGTCAACGTCGGGTTCGATTTTCCATGATCCTTGTGGGCAAACACTAGAGGTGGAATTGAACACGATGATGAAGTTCGAATTAGCGTGGACGTATTTGTGGGAAGGGTTAGTAGGGTAGAACATAATAGGTGATTCTTGGTACCAACCTACGCTTAAGTATCCTGCATATTGAGGGCATTCGGGTTGGTTTGGTTTGGATTCCACCACTAGTCCACCTGACATACCCAGTTTTGATATCATGGTTCGGACGTAGTAGGGTGATCCTGCTACGAGTGGATTGCCATCGACGTCAAGGACGAGAGAATCGTCGATGGCTATAGTGTTGGAAAGAAGGAAAAAGAATAGGGTAATGGTTGATAGTTGGAAGAAAAGAGGAGCCATTTTTGTGGTTTGGTCTTGGTGCTTTCAGCTTTGGAACCTAAATAATAAGCCTTACTATATAAAGAATGGTAAACAACTTCAGATTTTTTGGGTGCTCACCTAAATAAAATTATCTCTCCGTTTCTTAATAAAGTTCCCATCAGAAATGTTTACGAGAATTAAAAATAATAGAATCTTTTAAATAGTAGATATTTTATTTTTTTGAATAATAAATTTAGTGGAGACCATAAATATTAAAAAAATATTAAAAGAAAATTAGTGGAAAAAATATGAGAGTTATAACTAATAAAAAAATATTTTTATAAAGTTAGTAGGAAACATATGGAGACCATAAAAAATAATTAAAATAAAGTTAGTGAAAGCTATGTGGGGATCATCTGTATTATTAAAATATTAAAATGAAGATGAGTAAGATTATTTTTGTCCAAAATTTGTGATGTAAATGATAAGATTCCTTAAGAACAACAAATAAAACATTCAAAACTAGAAAATGAGAGGTTTTTTTAGAAACGGAGGGAGTAACTTTTATAATAATATAACTTAGCAAAAATTATCATTAAACATACACCACCTAGTTCACAAAAAATATGTAGTTTAAAATATAAATGCATTTTTAGTAAAACAAAGTTTAATTTAGAAATTTAAGGTAAACAAAATATTGTCACATTTTAAAATCAAGATAAAATTGTCCATAATAATTTTAACATTTTCTTAATCCGCTGATGATACATAAACTTTATTGGGTATTATTATTGAAAATGAACCCACTTATTTTTAACTAATTAGCTCTTCAAACTTAATAGGTAGGTGTATTTCATCAAGAATATATTATAGGTGAGTTTATTTTCAGTGATTTAGCAAATGTTGAATTATTATTGACAATTTCTATAAAATAAAATGTCTAATTTAACTTTTCATAAAGATTGGGCTAATAGGTTTTGGTTCGAACCATTTTTGAGTCAACACAACATGATCAAATGTCTAAAATAAAATGTCTAATTTAACTTTTCATAAAATGTCTTTTTTAGATTAGATTAGCTACTTTAGGTTCGATTGTGTTAGGTTCAAGTCAGCACAACATGATCAAGAATTTTAAAAAATGTTATCAAAATATTTTTACATAAACAAGGATGTCAACATGCCAATTTTAAATATCTCAGATTGAATTATACTATAAGAAATATTCAAAGGTAGAAAAAATTGAGAATAAATCTCAAAAAATTATTGAAGGTACACTTTTAGATAAAAAGGACGTTCTCTTTGAATTGTATTAAAGATGAATTAGTGTATACTTAAGAGTGTGGTAATAAATGAAGAGAGAGAATAAATTGTGTGAATAAAATTAAAAAAAAACTAAAATATATAAATGAGATTAAAAAAATTATAAATCATTGTCCAAAAATAAAAATTATACTAAGAAGAAAGGTGTAAATGAAAATTCTCCGCATGGCTAGTTTTTAAAAGAAAGATATGCGATAAAAGTACGAATGGCCTATAAATCCTTGGGTCCACAATTATGAGATAACAATATAATATTAATAGTAGTACTATACCTCACGGGTTTCTTGATGAACATATGGATTATATGAAATACAATATTAAACATTGTTGTACTACAATACTTGACACGAGTATCTTTTTGTTTTGTTTTATTCTACGACTTAGATATTATAAAAGGTAAATTGATATATTAAAAATTCAATTTTTTATTTATTCTTGTGAATAAAAATTTATTTTTAAATTATTTTTATTAAACTAATCTTTGTTGTTACTTTGCTATCAGCATACTAATAATAGTTAACTAAGAACAAAAATAAATTATTATAAACTAAAAAATTATGTTGTTAGCTAACCAAGGAAAAAAAATTGAATTATTATAAATTAATGCAAACATGAGATTTTCTATAGTAGATGAGTGAAAAGTTATAATAATATTAATTTTTTCTATTATAAATTTTAATTTTATCAAATAATTTGATCTACTCAATTTGTGTACAATACAATTTAACCTAATTTGCTTTGATACCATGTTTACTTTTGAATTAGAAAAAAATTTTACAACATTATTCATCATAGTTTAGAATTTTGGTGAACATTTCACAACTAAGACTTAAAATCTTATTTGACGAATTTTTATAAGGTGATCTAACTTTTAAATTTTAATTAAAAAAAATTAACATAATGTTTTTTTTTTAAATATTCATAATTATAAAAATAAAAATATTCTACCATTCCGTTGAATTTTCTACAATTTACATCTTTGTCATTTGTCCCACTTAAATGGTTCATCACTTTTTAAATTTACATCTACACATCTTTTTTTCTTTTATAATATAATTCACACAATTTAAAATTTTTGTTACTATTCTTACAATTAAACTGCTCGTAAATATTTATATCATTTTTTAAACTTTCAAACTTAGGGATTAATCTAGTTAATTGGATCTGTATTTTCTATTTTCTATGCACTTAAATAATCAAAAGCTATTATTTTCAGTTTCAAGCTTGTTTAGGAACATAAATTCTTAGTGAAAAACTTAAAAAAAATTTCATAGGTTAAACAAACTTACTTCAACTTAAAAATGTTTTTAAAGCCATGGAGTATTATATAAGACAATGGAGAAATTAATTAATTAATAAGTTATTATATAATTATAATAGAATCCAAACCAACACTGGGCGGCTCGGTTATTTCCAAACACCACATAGGCACATAGTGATAGTAGTACTTAATTATTACTTAGTGGGTATTACAACTCATATATATATAATTAAATCACAGTGTTTAACATTGGGGTTTCATTATTATTGGCCACCTTTCTGAAACGAAAAACAACATTTAATCCATTATTTATAGACAAATATGCGTTCTCGCCTTGTAAATTGGCACGACCACAAACTGATCCATGATCACAAAAGTTGATCTCATATTGGTATGCCTCCACATAATTAAACGGTGTTAGTATGAAAAAAGCACTTGCTGATCTGCTCCAATCAGGAGTACCCACCGCCACATAGTTATGTCCGGTTGCGCTATCACTGTGCACCCGCCATACTAGTGGCTCATTGCACTCTGTGTTCAAACCAACGAAAGTAAATTCAGTGGTACCATATGGAAGGTACTTTGTGCTCATATGCGAAGAAATTTTAACAGGAATACCATTTGAATTTGTGTCTTTTTCTTGGGTTATGTAAAGAGGGCAGGATGACCCTTGGGTGTTTGTGTTTGGTACTACTGTTAGACCACCTGCGTCTTTACGGTTTATGCGTCGAATCAGGTAGTAAGTGCCACCGTTGAGCATGAGTTCACCATTCTCGTCTCTAAGGTAGACGAGACTGGAATATTCATCATCTTGACCTAATGCGGAAGAAAGTAGGAAAACATGGAGTAAGAGTATGAGAATACTGGTTATGGTGGTGGCTTTCAGGAGAAAGTAACCCATTTCTTTTGGTTGTAATTTTTTAATGTTTTTTGTGACTTGTGTGAGTGTGGTTGAGAAAAATGGAAGGCGGAAGGCGGTATTTATCATGGAAGGATCAAGGATTCAATGCAATCGGTCACTTTTTGTCTTATTTGTTTTTTTAATACTATTTATATATCAATTTTAATTTGTGTTTTATTCTTAATTTATTGATTAAAATACAATCGGCTGACATTTTGTTTAATTCATTTTAATATAAATTTTATTAATATCAACATATTATAATTTTTACTCAAGGAATATTAGAAATATTTATGATTGAAATAGTTATTGTCAAACGTGCTAAAACCAATTAATGAGACAATAGTAGTGAATAAAGGGATTATGCTTTTTGGTTCTCAGTTAATTAAACCAAAAATTAAATTAATGGTTAAAGCATCGACATATGTTATATACTCTAAATATGTAGAAGTATTTAGTAACACATACTTTATTAAATACTTCCTCCTATTCAGCTTTTGTGTCCCATTTTCATTTAGGTTCAAGTCACCCTAAATGTCCCATTTCTATTTTTGGTATGTAATTTTTACCCTTATGCCCTTACTTGACTTAACATATTTACATTTAAGCCCTCATTAAATTCAACTAATTTACTCTCTTTTATCCTAAATAATCAATTAAACCAACCTAATCTAAACACTACTTAATCCTTCCCTCCAATTTAAACCCTAACCCTACCCACCCCAGCCCATCCCCTTCCATTATATTCTTCATGTTCTTCTCTCTCCATTGTTTCCTCCATTGTTAACTCCTTCTTAAGACCCTAGATCTGGGTCTCTGATTTTCTTCTTCGTGTTTTTCTGGTTTCTGTTTCTTCTCCTTCTTCTCTTTGTTGCATTTTTTTTGTTTTACCTTGCTCTATCTTCATGGAAAACCCTAAATCTCCCATTACCTCACTTCTCAGGAACCCTAAATCGCCTAGTACCCCCCTCTCAAGAACCCTAACTTGCCTAATGTTTCCCCTCTCAAAATTCCCAAATCACCTCTAGCAAACCCTAAATTTAATGACGATGAGTTTTTTGACTCCTATGATGATAATGCTCTTCAGTTGAAACAGATCCAAAGTGGGGCAGAGAACTAGACTCTGAGGGTGAACCCATTTACATTCTTGAGGTTGATTTGTGGCCTGATCGTGAATATTCTTCTATTGATGCTTTTATTTCTAACACTGGTTGTGAGGATGAAGATTGGCTTGACAAACTTGGTTCATTTTCAAGTATGTTTCTATTCTTGTGGTTGCATTTTGACTGGTGATGATTTTTTGTTTTAGGGTTTTTTCGATGCATGATTTTCACATGCTCAATGATCTTTAAGTGAGAGCATTTTCTTGCCACTAAAAAACGAATAAAAAAGGGGGTTTGGATTGTTTTCCAAGACTTCAAGCACTTATATGTTTGTTTTTTGCTCAATGATTTCACAAAAAAATGACAAATTTCTTAGGGTTTTGTAAAAAAACAACCACTTTTTTCATTCTTGTAAGCATGAGTATAAATGTTTCATTTTAAACAACATCAAAATTTTTATACTTGTTATTTATATCTGAAACATCTCATTTTCAAGATCTCAAAAATTTTCCGAAAAAATGCATGATTTGTTGTGTTCACATGGTAAGTGGTTTCCTTCTCTGTGTTGTTGTTTTTCTGTGTTGCTTGCTGTTCATGTTGAAAGTTGTTGTGTTGGTGTTCGTTGTTGCTTTTATGCTTGATCAGCTCCTGTTCTTCCCAAAATGATGTTCATTGTGGTTGTTTGTTGTTGTATTGTTCATCATTGTTGCTCCCGAAAAACTTCTTATCTACTGTTGTACTTGCTGTTGTGGCTCATTCTTGTTGTTGGATCTATTGTTTATTCATTTGGCTTGCTGTGGTGGTTATATTGTCAGTGACATTAACTTGACCTTCTTCAATACCCCCTTGATACCCTATTATTTTCACCAATTGATTCATTGTCTTTGAACTGATTTTTGTGAATAAATATTGAAGAGATTCAACAACTAACTTTTTGTCCACACTTAAATAGTCAAGTAAAGTCCCTTCCCTAGCTGCTTTGGTTTTGTTCATATGTGGTATATGATAGTCAATACCTCCTTGGCTTTTCATGACCTCAATCATGCATGCTTGTAATGTTATGAACACAAATCTTAAACATTAAGGACTTAAATTATCAAATGCATTATTCACAACCCTTAGTAATAGTGGTACATTGTAGGCTACATTCTGATATTGCAAAGCCTGAATTGATCTAAAAAAACCTAGGTCTAATACGTGTTGTTAATGAACTTAGGCTCGAAATTTATCCACGCTTCAACCTAAAGTGTTCAGAAATAATTTAAATGCAAAAATGTTGCTACAGATACCAAAATTTATATGTATAATTTAAATATACAACGACAATGTAGATTATTTTACAGTAATTGGCTTTTGCAGTGATGGTTATTAGAATAGCGGTTTTGATATTTGATTCTACGATCCTACAATTTAAAATACACGACCAATTCAGATTGTAGTGGAATCTTAAAGTTTGTTGGATCGTGCGATCCTACTTAGTTCAAGAATTTAGGTGGTAGGATCAAAACACGATTCTACGATTAAATGATCCAATCGATAATTCAATCCTATAAAATTTTTATATAATTCAGATTTCACTTATGTATAAATATATATATTTAAAATAATTATATCAATACCTGTATAAAATTCAAGTTTTTTTTGAAATTTAAAAATAATTATTAAAAGTATTTTTTTTCAAAACTTAACATTTTCATATAATCCAAATTTCACTTATGTATAAATAAGTTTTTATTTACACCTTAAAACTTAAAAAAAAAAAATTGATAATCAATTTTGAAAGCACATTAATGCATATATATATTTATAGAATTACACAATTCTACAATCCGATTATTACAATCCTATCCCTTCAACAATAGGTAGAATTTCAATTCTAACAACTTTGTTTACAGCAAACCGTTATATTCTTACGGTTTCAAGTATTTATTATTTTAATTATATAACTTGAGCCACATATAGTGGTTTTTCATTAGTAATAAAAAATGATCAAAATGTAAAATATATATTTTAAAAATAAAAAATTATCGATAACTTTTTAAAACTTTATATTTTTAACTCAAACTGAAAATAATTTTGAAGCAAATGTCAAAAATCTCCAATTTAACATCAAAGTTTAATAAATTTATATTTCATTCAGTGGATAACATTTAATAGTGATTGAAATATAAGTCAGTAGAATTACCCATATACCCATATGTAGCAATAATTGTATCAATATCAATATCAAAATTGAATAAATTATTTTTTTTGAATAAACTCAGTGGATTACTTATTCAAAAAAAAAAAAAAAAAAATTCATATTTTGTTTGATCTTTTATAGATTTGGATTTAGAACTCACTCTTCAGAATATTCCGTTATTAGTTTGTTTAATTAAATCTTTTATGACATATCATTTTTACTTGAAAAGGTGCATTTCATGCTGTTAATGCTTACAATACATCATAGTAATGAGAAGAAAAAGGTTAAGCTGAATATTTTTCAAGATGTTTAATTAAAGAATAATGATGTTATAAAGAGTAAATTAAGAAATATAATAAAAAATAAAATATAAAACATTAAAAATAGTTTCCATAGGCCAGTGAGTTGATAATAAATTTCAAATTTAATATATCGTTTTAGGTGATACAATTAATCCAACTTTAAAATTTGTTATAATTTAATTAGTGGGATTCATGAATAAAAGAAGAAATTGTTATTATGTACATTACTTTTTAAATTGGGCCTTTACTCAAAGCACAGGCGGAGTTAAAGTTAGAGTTAGAGTTAGGGGTGTTAGCTTCTGCCACAACCCCTAATTAATCTACTTATTTGGTCTCACATGGAAATATTTAAATGAAAAGAAGAATTAATGGATGATATTCATAGACGTACCTGAAGTTGAGACTTGAAGGGTTTAATTTTGGCCTTTGAGAAGCGTCGGAGTTGCGTTTGTATTTTGTTTGAAACTTGAAACCATTAAATATTCATTTACTTTAGTCTATGATAATCGCCTCTTAACTTGTGACCTACGCTTAAACCCCAACGACTTGAAAAGCAATGTTAAATTTATTAAGGACTTTGTTATACATAGCCCTAAGGGCTATCTATAAAAATTAGCAAATTCCTATAATAAATGTACATGGACTAATTTCAATGGAATTTTTGACAAGTTTATTAATAGATCAACAAATTACTCATTAAATTAGCCTTGTAAAATAATTAATCTTTGACAAGTTCACTACAAAATTAAAGTAATAAATTGCTCTTATATTAAAAAAAAAAATTACTCATGATTTATATGGGGAATATAAAAGAATCTTATTAGCATTAATGGTTATATATAGCCCTTAGGGCTACATATAACATTTGCCATTTATTAATTACTAATTAAAACACAATCTATATTAGTATAAAAGATAAGTCACATTTTGTTATTTAGGCGCCAATTGTGAGTGTTGTTTTGATGGATAGTGACTGAATATAAGTATGAAATATTTTACTCTACTCACCATAATTATTTACACATAGAATAATGAGAATTCAATCGTTATAGATATAAAAAATGAGAAAGGGACAACGGAAAATTAATTTATGATTAAGTAAATAGTTTCCATTCTCACCTAGCTTCAATTCTCAGATTCTCAGTTAGAGAACACGTACTATTTTTCTAGAAAAATCATAGTTTTAATAATTACTTAAACCTTTCTCTATTGGTCGTCACCTTATAATCTAAAAGAAAAGTTATCAAAAATTAATTTGCACCGGCCATCTTTATGTCTAGCCTAACCCATAATTTTCTTAGTAGGTAGGCGAGTAGAACTTTGTTTTAGTCGTTATCTAGACAAGTTTAAGTTAAAGTATATGTTTTACCGTCTAGGTATATTATAAAGTAAATATAGTGGAATAACATGAGACAAAAAATAAAATCCACTTGGTTTCAGAGTTGGTACAACCCAAAATCATTATTCCCTTTGGTTTTCACAACCAATAAACTACTCAAAGGGTCTACAAGAAAATCAAAAAAAAGTCATTTTGACTTGACTTTTTGCTTAGTTGGAATTTGAAAAGTCATTAAACCAAATTCTTACTTAATTTTAAATTTGATCAAGGACAGTTTCCTTGAAGATTCTCTTCTTAATAGAAAAGTCAAGCGAATGAACGTTTGATCCATAGTGGAATTGAGGATATATATATATATATATATATATATATATATATATATATATATATATATATATATATATATATATATATATATATATATATATATATATATATATATATATTCAAATACGTGGAATATACATGGAAATTACTGAAGAAGAGTTGTTCCACAGTACATCACAACTATAAATTGAATGTTAGAATACATATACCATATACTAGTATATCCTACATAAAAATACCCCTCAGTTGTTGCTATTATCTTGCCCGGATATAGCCAAAAATGTCTTCTGAGTAAACAGAAAAACAAAAAAATACTAGATGATGAGGAGGCTTATAAGTTCTTGTGTCCATGGTGAGAAGATAATTGTAGATCAGTTGCTTCCAAGCTTTAATGGTGTGTTAGAGGTGTTGTGTTTGATTGTAATGTCAATTTCAATTATATCTATGCTTCTTTTTCAGTGTGGTGATGATGGTCAGAATCCAGAAAGTCGTCGTGATGGTGGCGGTGCTGGCTGTGGCGGTGGTTGTGGAGGATGTGGAGGCTAATATATACTTCTCACTTCTCAGCCCATATATGGAATCAGCAACAACGCAACTACATTTATTACTTTATCAATTAACAAAATATTTAAAATAGTGGTGTGGGGTTATTTTCAAAATAAAAATATAACAAAATTTGGGGGACTCATAAAAAAAAATGTAGCAATTCTATGTAAGACTCTAATCTTCAGTGAAATGTATATGTTGTAATTTTTGAACTACGCCTCAAGTGGCGAGCAACAATCATACTGTTATATGATAGGAAGTTCCCCAATAAGTTAAAAGGTAAATTTTACAGGGTGGCAATCAGATCTGCTTTGCTATATAGGACAGAATGTTGGCCCGTAAAGAAGATTTTTGAACATATGATAGAAGTTACAAAAATGCGTACGTTGAGGTGCATGTGCGGGCATACATTGATGGATCGAATTAGAAACCAAGAGTTTAGAGACAAACCAAGGGTTGCTCTTATTTCTGCAAAAAATGTGTGAAAATAGATTGAGGTGGTCTGGACATGTGTAGAGAAAGACTTCGACGCCCCTGTGAGGAGGATAGAGAGCATCATAGTAGAGGATAAAAGGAGTCGAGGAAAACCCAGGAGAACTTAGAATGAGCAAATAAAAGTTGACTTGCATGAATTAAACCTCTCTGAGGACCTGACCAGGGATATGGGTAGGTGAGCACCTTATCCATGTTTTAGACTATTGATTCTCCCTTCGCTTACTTGTCAGTGTTCTTGTTCTCTAGCTTTAATTCGTTGCTATTACTATTATTATTATTGTTTTATTTTTCATTTTTAATTTTTTTTACTTTATTCTATTATATCATATGCATTCTATTTATATGTATCTTATGTCTAAGAGTCACACTTGTGTGTGATAAGATGCAGACTTGGCGGAGTTCGCTTCAACCGCACTCGATTCCATCAGTTGCAGAATCTTATCCTATTCTATCTCAAGTCGAGACACTCTTTGGTCGCGCTCTCTTTTATGAGTATAAGTCACCTCTGTTCTTCCCTTCCCAGACCCTGTCCATCGTTTTCTATTGACGAGATACATTGGGTATGATGATGATACATGAGATTAATTAGCATGTGTTCATGTTAGTGTTTAATAATTTTGAAAGTGTAGGTATCTTTATTTATAAATTAAGATTCTATAGTTGCATCCAGCAAACGATAGGGTCAATTTAGTCCAAAACAATTTATTTGTGTGCGTGGTAAAAAATACGTCTCTTTAGATGTCAGAAATTTGATTTTCCGCCTCCTTTGGCCCCCTAGACTCGTTGAGTAGCTAAGAGAAATACTGAAACCATCTGGTTTTAATGTTCTCTTGTCTCAAGAGAACTCGTCCTCCCTCATCCTTGATGTATTTCACTGTCTTTAAGTCTTACCGTTGCCTGGACCTAGTCCTTGCTAACTTAAAAATCTGCTTCTCCCCCTCTTTGGTATCAAGTTTCCGATACAAGTCCTCAAAACCACAGTTTTTTTGCCTCCATTACTGCTTTCTTTGACGTCCGTTTTGCTTCTTTATAGCTCACTCTCTTTTCTATACTATCCTTCTCTTCCGTGCATGCCATAAGTTCCTTAAATCTCTTGTTTTTATCCTTTATCATCTTTTCCACCTCACTGTTCCACCACCACGACTCTTTGAACACTTTTGGTTTACCCAACGACACCCCCAAGGTCTCTTTTGCCACTTTTCTAATGGTTTTTGCCATGTTCACCCACATTTCATTCGCATCCTCTAACCGACTTGGAAAGCCCAATAAACTTATCTTGCTTGACAGGGTTGTGACCATATCCCCTTTGAGTCTCCCCCACATGATCTTTCTCCTGGACTCAACCTTCTTCTCTACGATTTTCTTCCTCATCCTGAAAACCAGTACTAAAAGCCTGTGCTGGGTGGGCATCTCTATACCCAACACCACCTTACAATCCAAGCATGAGGCCCGATCTCTTGCGCACTAAGAAATAGTCAACTTGGGTTGCATACATACCCGCCGCTCTTATATGTGATCAAATGCTCATCTTTCTTTCTAAAAATCGAGTTTGCTATAACCAATTCTTTTGCTAGCGCAAACTCCAGCAAATTCTCCCCACTCTCATTCCTTGCCCCCAAACCAAACCCCCCATGTACCGAATTATAGTTGTCTGCATCTCTGCCTATATGTCCGTTAAAGTCTCCTCCTAAGAAAACTTTCTCATCTTCCGGGATAGTTCTCATGAAGTCTCCTAGGTTATCCCAGAACTCGCATCTCAACTGCTCATCGAGCTCAATGATTTGGCTTCTAGGGCACCTATGCTCTAAGTCCCCACTCTTAGTTCTAGATCCTGCTTACGTTGCCCCCCCTGACCCTCTCTTCTTGGGCCTGACCTCAGGTGACCATAATTGCTTCCTAACTCTATATTCAGCTACTACGGATTCAGATAAAAGGTTACAATTAGATCACTAATAGAGATCAACACAAAATAAACAAATAGATAAAAATAAGTAAATAAGTAAATAAACAATTAATTAAATAAGAGAAAGATAGAACACTACTAAGTATGAAAACAATCCTTTCAAAAGGTATGAAAACACTTCAAGATATGATAACAGCAAGTACATATACAAAATACAACCAAAAAACAGATTTTCCAAACCCGAAACACCAAACTTGAAATAGTATAACAATGGAATAGTATAATATGTACAAAATACAAAATACAATCAGTTTCCATGAAGGTTCTAATCTTTATGTTGAAAGTCTTAGATAATACTTGGCAAGTGACGAGAGCCGTTTCTAACATGAACTCCAAAGTATAGGAATAGTATAACAATAATAATAATAATAATAATAATAATAATAATAAGGAAAATTTGCAAAAAAACACCTTTTAAAACCCCTTTTATGTAAAGAAACACTTTTTATAATTTTTTTTGTAAAAAAACACCTTTTAAGAGACTTTTTTTTAAAAAAAACACCTTAAATCAGTTTCCGGTGACTTTTGTCAACTTTCCGGCGTTGACTTTTGTTTTTATTTTTATTTTATTTTTAATTTTTATTATTATTAATTTTTTTATTTTTTATTATTATTATTATTATTATTATTATTATTATTATTATTATTATTATTATTATTATTAATTTTTTTTTAATTTTTTTTAAAATAATAATAAAAATTAAAATTAAAAAAAATTAATATTAATAATAAAAATAAAAATAAAAATAAAAATTAAAATTAAAATTAAAAAAAATTAAAAAAAAAAATTAAAAAATTTATATTTTTTATACTTTTAATTTTTATTATTATTATTAAATTTTTTAAAATTTCTTTTAAAATTTTTTTTTATTTTTGTTTTTATTTTTTATTTTTATTATTAATATTAATTTTTTTTTAATTTTAATTTTTATTATTATTTTAAAAAAAAATTTTAAAAAAAATTAATAATAATAATAATAATAATAATAATAATAATAATAATAATAATAATAATAACAAAAATAATAAAATAATAATAATAATAAAAATTAAAAATAAAATTAAAATAAAAACAAAAGGAAAAATAAAAAAATAATAATAAAAAAAATAATAAAATTTTTTTTTTAAATTTTATAAAAAATTATTATTTTTTTATTTTTGTTTTTATTATTATTATTATTATTATTATTATTATTATTATTTTATTTTTTTTATTTTTTTTAAATAATAATAAAAATAAATATTAAAAAAAATAATATTAATAATAAAAATAAAAATAAAAATAAAAACAAAAGTCAACGCCGGAAAGTTGACAAATGGCATAGTCAACGCCGGAAAGTTGACAAAAGTCACCGGAAACTGATTTAAGGTGTTTTTTTAAAAAAAAGTCTCTTAAAAGGTGTTTTTTACAAAAAAAATTATAAAAGGTGTTGCTTTACAAAAAAGGGGTTTTAAAAGGTGTTTCTTTATAAATTTCCCTAATAATAATAATAATAATAATAATAGTATAGAGGCTAATAAAAGTCAATGGACCTTATCCTACAAATACCCATCAGCTGTTACTATTGTTTTGCCTTTCATCAGGATAATAAGGAGGAAAGATAGAAGCAAGATCATGAGGTTATTATGTTCTGCTGTTAGTTGTGAGCAGATAATACATGGAAGTTTTTTTGGTATGTTAGGGTTGCTGTGTTTAATCATAATGTCCATTTCAATTATATCATTGCTTCTTTTTCAGTGTGCTGATGATGGTCAACCTCGAAAAAGTAGCGGTGGTGGTGGATTTTTTGGTGGTGGTGGAGGAGGCGGAGGCTGTGGAGGTGGAGATGGAGGTGGAGGCGGAGGCTGTGGAGGTGGAGGCTGTGGAGGCGGAGGCGGAGGCTGTGGAGGTGGTTAAATTGTTTGCAGTCTTTTAGTATGATAAGTATGTAATTATATGTTTGATATAAGTGTGTTTATGTGTGTATATATTTATAAATTGTGGTTGTACAAACATCAATCATTGTTGTAGTAAGAAAATAGTTAATTATGATTTATAGGACATGGGAGTATCTTTCTTCTATATATAAATAATAATAATAAAAAAAATTATTATTACTCCTCTACGTTTGATTGTAGCGAGTAGTTTATAGGATAGCCTTAAAGGAAATAAAAGAGTTAATTTACAGAGCAATGAAATGTCTTTTTATTATATACAAAAAGAAAAAGAAAAAGAAAAAGAAAAAGAAAAAGAAAAGAAATTGCTTAACACAATACTCCCAGTGTAGACTTCTGACTTTCATTTATTTAAAATAACGTAATTAATTCTTATACATAACCCTTAAAAGTTGCTGCAAAGATGTTCGTCTGTGTGGATGTCTTCATAAAACTTTTGAACAAAAATAAAACCTTTTTGGAAAGTTGAAGCAAACTACTTTTCTGCAAAGATGACTATTTGAGACAGCACCAAGATGCATTGCTGTATATCATCACAACTCACAACTTCAGCCTCTAGAATACAAACATGCCCCTCCGATCCATTTCTGCAACACCTTCGTCAACCTCGAAATGAAAAAGACCTTTACGGGTGAGTAAAACATCCTTGTAAAGAACAGTCAATCCCTATTGATAAACTTCTCCAATGAAGATGTGTCCAAAGCTCGGAACTCCTTCACAGCTTCACGCACAACAAGTGCAAGTTTCACGGCTTCATCGTCGCTTTGCGCCTGAAACATTTTCTTTGTTAATATCACCTCTATAAAGTATAGTGTGCCGCCTCAAAACTAAGGAATAGATTAAAAACCTCAATGTTAAGTGGTAGAACAGGATCATGAAGCGAGAGTCTCAAAAGAAACCAACCTCCAAAACCTGAAACTCTAACCTGCTCATGCCAGAAAACACAAGCTTTGTAAATGGGAGGTGATACAACAGGAGAGCCTAGTGCAAAACTTTCACTTTCAAGCTAATGCAGTCAACTTTCGGTCTGCTTAACAACATTTCACTACCCCGATGCTATTAAATGGCTCCCACCTATGGGGGCTTGAAGGTCAGATGTACGCAACCTTTCCCTTGTTAGTGACTAACAAGGAGGTGGTTTCCAATTGACCCTTGGTAACAATCATCATCTGCAACTACACATAAATAAGTACTTTTATAAGAAACTCCCATTATTATCTTCACAGCATCTGTATCAGACTAGGTCTAGGGAATACTAAGGAAAGAATAGCTGCATTGAAAGTCTGAAACTCTTAAATCGTTGTTAAAGTGAGAATATAGTAACTAATAAAGTCTGAGGGAACTTGAAAGAATGTAGATGAAAAATAAATTAGTATTTTTCAGAAAGTTTTCATCGACCATTTAGCGCTCAAAATGCATTTATAAACGATATATATGTTGTCCATTTATTACTCCATGAAGGCATGGACAATGAAACCACGCTCTTGAAAAGTAAAAGGAGAATTGCAAGTCACAACTCACAAGACAACTGTATCAGTTTGTCTCAAGGATTCAACGATACAAGATAGATAAACTGCTTGCAAGAAACTGGGACACGGAAATAATGATTGATGCAACTTGCATTTGTCAGTTGTTAGCACTTATTTTGTGTAAGCTGCTATCCGAGCTCAGTCAATGTGTAATCAACAAACATTTTGGCAGGAACAAAAGAGAACTTGATAGTAATGTAGCCAGACAGAAAGATTTAGGAAGACATGTACAGAAAAAAGACCGATAAAATATCAATTATATATACTTGAGTAGAGGTCAACTACATTTATGGAAAAAACTCATTGATATGTAGGAGAAGAAAGAGAACGTACGCCTTCATAATTAACAGGGGCTTTGATGAGCTTAGGATCTGAATCTACTAAGTTTTCCAAGTGCTTCAAAACAGCCTCCCCATAGTCACGGAAGGATCTGAACAAATGTATTATATTCATGAAATAATACCAAACTCATAAGTGAAATGTTCAACTAAAGGTATTGTCGACTGTGACTAACCCTCCTTTAAGATCTACATGATTTTGATCTATCTTGAGTCTCAATTCAACAGTAACAGCTGCTTCTTGCAGACCTTCCACCAAATCAGTTAAAACTTTGCTACCCCCTTGTATTCCTGACGCCCTAGCAGAAGCAAGCTTATTAAGAAGCTTGACCTGTAATGGGGAGAGTTATTACAAAAGACACAAATACTTGTGTTTAAAAAATGTGACAGGAATATCAAGAAAACTTCGTACCATGAGATATGCCCCGTCGTCAAGCCAATGATTCTCTTTGAGCGCACCATGACCACTAGTCTCAATGGCCAAATGTGACTCTTCTCCAATAGAGTTCTACCAATAAAGACACAGGTCGAGCACGTAAGCGAGATAAATATATGAATATAACAGATCCAAGTCCAAGACATAAGAAGAATTTCAAATTCCGGATTCTCTGAATACATCAGTCCTTGATAAAAACAGTCGAAATTGAACTTTTTACCAGACGAATGGCTTCATCGATGACATTTTTGTAGCCTCTCTTGAATCTGTGATGCTTTCCTCCTATTCAAACATTGTCAATAAAAAGTCCTCAGAATATATCGAATGTGAAGTTGTGAGCCATAAAGTTGATCTTTTATAGTACTTCAACTCACCAAGTTTCTTTTCAATAAATGTAGTGAGACCATCTGAAGTCACACTGTCGGTGACAATAGTTGTCCCAGGATGCTATATAGATAATTTGAAGGAGAACAATGACATTAGTAAAACATTTATCCAAACGGGGAAAAGGATGGTTTAGCAATTACTGTAACAGACAAGGCAATCTTACTTCTTCAAGGACTATAGCAGAAATTAGAGCAATCAAACGATTTCTATTAAGCTCGCGGCCGGTGGAATCTACAGCAGCAGATCTATGGAAGGATAACATTAGAATCAACACGTTGATCCAACAAGAACATGTCATTCACAAACTAATACCTGTCCACATCAGTATCAAAGATTATGCCCAAATCTGCTTTGTTATTATGAACGGCCTGAGTGATGGCATTCATTGCAGCCTTATCTTCTGGATTAGGAATATGGTTAGGAAACATACCTGAAGCAAATGAATATGATTAGAAAAGAACAAACATTTTCACATGAACATAACAAACCACCATAATTACCGTCTGGCTCCAAGAACTGACTGCCGCTAGTGACAGCACCCAGAGGCTCAAGCACCTTACCCTAAAAGTATCAGAAAAGAAAGCCAATAATCACACATAAATCCTATTTCCAAGGGAGAACAGGTGATCTTTTGTTCTAATACGTTTCCTTGCAGCAATAGCAAAGCAGATGTTATAAAGAAAAACAAAGCTAACCAAAAGCCTATAATCAGGATTTTGTAGACTTTTCTCATTATTAGTGAAAATAGTTGACACATCCTGATGAGCAATCTCAAAGATCATACCATTGAGCAACGCAAAAGTTCTCATCTTTTCAGATTATTTTATCAAAACCTTTTCATTTCATAATATAATGGAGATGCATGGTTTGTTTCGTCAAAACCCATGCTGTCTTTATCATTAATGTATGCCAATGAAAATTTTACTTACAACGAAAAAGCCTCCAGCTCCATTCCCAGCGTCAACAACTATATGAAAGCCATCTAGAGGCTTCTCTGACACAAGGAAACAATAAAATGAGCTCAACAAATTCAAGATGTAAATCCCATATACTTGTGAAGCACAAAAGGAAGTTCAGAATTCTGATTTTAAAAAAGGTTCAGTGTATTGGGGGCAAGAATTCCATACGCTTACTTAAAGTAGTTCAAGATGTCAATGCTCCAAGTTGTGATCATTCAAAAATGGTCAACTTTACATTTTGCAAGTTCTACGTAAAATAATTAGAATTTTAATCTAGTTTTAATAAGAGCCTCAAATGATTTTTCATGGCTCAATAAAAAAAGTCAACAAAAAAATATTTATGGGCCTGTTAAACATCATAGTTAGATTAATTGAATCTAAAACTTTTGCCTTCGGGTGGTCCAAATTAAATATTTCACCTTTTAATCATCATATAAAAGTCTCACTTTTAGTGATTGTCTTCTAATATAGGTCTCATATGACCTTCAACCCACTAAACAAGTTGACACTTTTTGAGGTTGTTTAGTATGAAGTAATCAACAAAGGGAAAGGTATTCTACACACCTCCAAAACCCTTGAATTGGTTAGTATTTTTGGAAATCCTCTTTCCTATTCAACTATTTGGGTCAAGTATAGTGAATGAAAATTAATTTGCTATCCAATTTCACGAAAAAAATTAAGAAAAAGATGCCAATCATTAAATTCTATAAATCCTCTTTTCTGTATTCTATCTCAGTACTATGAATCACAGGCCATATCAAAATTATTAATACATAAAAATCCCGTCAGCTCCGACCCCCCCCCCCCCCCCCCCCCCAATACACATAAAAGAAAAGAAATGAAAAAAGAGAACAACCAAAAAGAAACAGGAGTTGAATCATCACCTATGTTTCCTGCTGCTTTACGAACTGCTTGCACAAGATCAGATGCATATATAGACATGTAGTCGACTTTTCTGACAGATGCAGATGATTTTCCTTGTAATTCATTGAGACCCTCATCTGTAAACTTGTTATATATATCAGAAGCACGCTCAAGAATATCTTTAATGTCTGGTTTACCAAGTCCTCCAGCATTGGTGAAAAACTTGAAGCCATTTCTATTGTAGGGAAGATGACTAGCTGATATAGCAAAGCATTACTTCAGAGTTCTAACTTAACTGAAATTGATCCATGTCCAACATCAAACTAGCAGAAACAGCAATTCATAGTCATACAAATCTAACACTACCAGTTATCATGATGGCTCCATCAACTGGACACCCAACCTCCTCATTTTCTGTCAGAGTGCTATTAAACATTGCAGGAGTTGAAGCCAACCTACATGAAGTTGCTGAGGTATTCGTCAAAAACAATTACAAAAAAATCTTTACTATGTTTCAGTCAGGGTAAGCTCAAAAATTTTTACTATACGGTCGCATTATGATGACACACGATATTTTGCACTATACTCCAAGCACATTAGAAGTAAAAGTAACTAGGAACTTAGTACAGAAACAAGGGTGCATTGTATCGTAAAGGCCAAGTTGTAAACGTTTTAAAGTTTATCGAACCAATACTACAAGCATAATAACGGTGCAAACAAACTTCGTTTTAGGCAAGGGAAATCACATGATCTCCATGGTAGTGGAGGTACTACAACATTTATACAACTCATCTCTACAATCACAGATTCATAAACTCAACAATGGACTCAATTTTAGCATATAAAAAGGATCATGGAAGGACAGACATAGGGTGATTGTTTCATGACTTTAAACCAAGCAACATTATTAAGGAAAAAGTTGAAGAAGTAAGCCATTGTTGCCTAATCTTCAGTTTGAGATTGGGTAAATTATAGCCCAAGTGTACTACTCAATCCCACAATTACCAATCCACATTTTTGGATCATAACTTAATGTGGGTAGAGGGCTTACATTTAAAGCATTGCATTTTATTAAATCAACGTTTAAACATCAAAATCTATCAATGTCAAAATATATGGTATTGAAGTAACTTACCCAAAATCTAAAACATCGGTAGCTTACCAGAAATGCAAAATGCAAAACATCATAGTTATAAGGTTCAGAGACATCCATAGGCATCAAAGTATCTAATGAAATAAAAATGAAGTAGCTTACCCAAAATGTAAAACATCGACACCAGCACTATTCAGCCCCTGAGACACGGCATCCTGACAATAAACTATCATCAGTAGTACCATCTACAAAAAAGGACGATGCTGCTTTGCTGCTTTAAACAGGGGAAACCATACATCGGATATTGTAGAGCATTTAGTACAAGGTTTGTGAATCAAAAAGATACAATACAGCAGGAATCATGTCAGGTATGTGATCAATAGTAAATAATACAAATTCTACAAAAGAACACTACGGTTAAGCATCATAGTTATGAAGATTACTCTTCTTTTAGAGAAAGTTTCTTGTAAAAATTTAAACTAGCTAGAGCTCTCTATCACAATTATACAGGGAATTAGAAAGGAGGCAAGCATTCTTTTTGTTTTTATAGAGGAAAAGGGTATAACCTCCTCGTGTCACTCTATACTCTAATTCTTCTTCATATCCTAGTTGCCAGCAAGACAACAACAACAACAACGTCAAGTTCTTAATTGTCGTTTTAAAAAGCACGTTTGGCATGAGTAAAAAACATTTTTTTTTGTTCAGGCGAACCGCATAGCAAAAGGCGCGCATTTGAGAAGCACTAGGCACAAGAAGCGCAACGGGACAATGGGAGACCGGGAGATGCATGAGGTGTTAAAGGCCTAGGTGTAAAAGTCAAAAAGAAAACAAAAAAATCAAAAATATATGTGTTTTAACATGTATTTGTTTTCCTAAAAAAGCACCAAGACTCGTTCGAGACACAGCCCCTAGCATCTTAATGCATCTCGTGTTTATTATACACAAGCCTTTGATCTCAAAATATGGGCCCACTTCGAAAAAGTCAACGTAAAAAATCAATGATACCAATGATTATATGTACACTATCCATCAAAATTCTACAACCAAGAAAACTATTTTCAATGATCATCCATATATATTCTCCCCCTCCATTCAATCCTATCAATTTCCATATGCTCTTGCAAATCTCAATTCTTCATGTTATTCTCTATGTCTTCATTTCGGTAAACTAAGTCATCTCTGGCCAAGCACTTTATCTTCAAAGCTTCTCATAGTTTCAAGCTTCCACTTTACTAAACGTACATTTTTCAATTTTCCTAACATAAATGATTTTCCCTTAGTTTTATCTTCAAATTCAATCTATCAAAAATTAGAAATTTACATTACATCTTTAATGAGTCAATATAACCATGAACGACCTCCATTAAGCATATATAGTAATCATACTTGCTGTACATACTCTTGTATATCCATCGTTGGCAACACGTGTAGGAGATCCTTATTCTTTACTCCGTTATTCTCATAAGTACTACGGAATTCCTCTATGAAAAGGATCAACATAAGGATCAACATCGAGAAATAATCTAATATGTTGTAACACCTAAACTAGTAAAATGTTGATAAATCACCCTTCACTAGATAACATGTCTCTTGAAAGCTAAAAAATTCAAGGGGTGCAATCCTTCCATGCAATCGCAGTGTATGATGTATTAATCTCCTTCGGTCATGTCATATTTTTCTTTTGAATTGTTGTTGCCCTTGAATTATTTAGCTCTTGAATAGTAAGGACACAACAAAACGTGATATTTTTGCCAGGTGCTCTAGCAGAAATAGAATCCTTATGATGGCTGGAAATTCATCTGGTTAAAATGCCAAAAAAACTAATAACATGTCAATCAGGTGGGTTTAGGGAGGGCATAGAGAATCATATGCAAGATCAAAAGGGAAAGAGGAAATTTTCCCATAAAATTTGGCAGGCTTTATACTAGTGCGTTCATGAAACATCAACAAGACAAGAGACACAAATTCAAAAATCACATCCCATTTTACTAGAGTTTCAGCACCTTACAAGCCAAAAGACTAAATCATTGTTCGAAAAGAAATATATATAAAAAAAAACACTAAAATAATTTTAAAAAGCAAGAGAAATTACCTGAAGCTTAGAGGCTGAAATTCGAGAATCATGACCAATGGAAACACTTAAGGGCCTAGGACCATCTTTTTTCTTTTTATCAGATAGCCATGCAGCAAATGCAGCAGCTATGGCCTTTGAAACTGGTTCTGTAAGGGTTACATGTTCACCATCAACACCAGCAACAGCAACACCTCGGATATCACTGTATCATAGAAGAAAACAAAACACCGGATTTAGGCAATTAAAAGAAAATTTCAATGTTCTTCACGGCAGCAGTCAGAACATCTGATGAGTTTTAGCTGCACAGAGAATGTGAATTCTGCATATAATACAAGACGATCTTAAAAGCTTCAAAGTAGAAAGATGGGGCACCTTAAAATATATAAATAAATCCGCATCATAAAAATTTGCATAATATGACATTGCAAGATGCATATCATTGATGACAAGGAAGGCCACAATACAAGTATTTGACAAATAACACCCTCTTACCTGCCATTTTGAAGTTTAAGAAAATCACTCTTTTCGAGAGGTCGAACTGCTGTTGAAGATGAAGTAGCTGCAAGAGCATGGCATAAATCAAGTCAGATAACTATATGATTTAAGAAATATAATTAGGGCTTGGATCTACAATAGTGTACAAAATCATAAAGGAAGGGACGGAAACAGTCAAACAGTGGCACAACATAACTCCAAAACAGTCAACAAATTGCTAGAAAACTATGGTCATACTAGATGATAAGAGTCTCGAACAGACCATTACAGCAAATACTTCTTCGACTAACAAAATCATTCTGATATATTGACAAAGTGCGCAATCGCATGGCCAAGACACCATTCCATGCCGACCTCCTTCCGCTAATTGGAAGGAAGTTGCGCAAATTTGAGTTAAAAGAGTCTCTGCTGCATTGGGTATGAAATTGTCTATTTTGTTGGGAGTAGTGTGCAACAGAAACATTTTGGAAAATCTTCCCTGACATTGCTGCATGAAAATTTGTAACTCTTATTAGAATTGGAATTGTAAGCCTTTGACAATGTGGGTGCTTTTGAAAGTTCATCTTCAATCAAAAACATTTTATGAAATTCACATGCCTTGAATTATTCCAATGGGCCAAAGATAGTTATTGAACCAAAGAACTTATATAGGAATATCTAAACTGATTGTTTGAAATGCATCAAACAAAAGAAAAATCAACAAGAACATTCTCAGATGTGTAAAAACATTGTGCCTAAGTGTTTCTATCCAATATGATTACAGTAGCACAAACACCAAATTTATGCACACTATTTTAATTACCAAATTTAGAATTTCAGTGGCACAACACCAAATTTAAGCACACTAATTAATGATCAATTTAATCCATTGCCAATTATCAAATCTACAAAGAAATTAATATAAAAACCCGAATATATCTACACTTTTTTATCAAAGGAAGAAGAACAAACACATTCAAACAAGAAACACGTCAAAGTGAGCTCATATTACACATTCACGAATCATGACAACATTCATTACGTTTTACCCATCAATATATATATATATAGACAACGAGCATTTAACCGCCCATCAAAAATGGTGTTTTTTTATTAATTGCTTGAGACAGAAGTTGGTTTTATTTATTTTGTACTAAAAAAAGTTAATAAATAGGTGAAAATTATTAAAAATATTTCAATCATCACACTCATTCAACTACTGATCCCACAATGTCAAAATACAACAAACCCATAAACTGAAATGGCAGAAAAACATATACGGCCAATGATGATTAACTAAGACCCAATTGGAATTTTCATGAAATGTACCATGTCATTCCCATGCTAATGAAACTTTGATCATAACCAAGTGTTTATTCACAATTTTCCATAACCATCTAATACCGTATATTCCCAATGGTAATACATGAAAATAAATTTTGGGAAGAAAAAGAGATGATTAGAGTAAAAGCATGTCCAATAAATTTGTCAATGGATTTTCCTACTAATATAACACCAACTTTCCATCAACATCCCATTATTTAAAGAGTATTGCTTCCTTGGCAATGTAAATTATCAAAAAACATTTCAATCATCACACCCAATTCAACTTTTGATCCTACAAAGTCCAATTCAACTTCTGATTATACAGCAAATGGTAATTAACTAAGACCCAATTGGAAATGAAAATATTGCTTCCTGGGCAATTTAAATCATCAAAAACATCAATCATCACTTATTCACACCAAATCAAATACTAATCCCACGATGTCAAAATTCAAACAAACCCATAAATAGAATTGGAAGAAAGACACAAACCCAATTGGACATGAAAATAATGCTTGCTGGCAATATAAATTATCAAAAAGAAATTTCAAGGAGAATACCCACTGCAACAAAAATGTCGATTCACAAAAAATCCATAAACAGAAACGGCAGAAAAACATATGTACCCAATTGGAAATCCAAAACCCTACAGTCAGAAATGCAAAATTCAACTAATAACCCCACAATGCAATCAAAGATTTATTCTTTTGATTAAGATGATTCTCTATCCTCGTTTACATAGAATTCGAGACTAAATCCAAGACCCTACAGTCAGAAATGAAAATTACATAAGAACAAGAAGAAGAGTACGTTACCTGCCATGGGGAAGGGAATCTCAGAGATAATCGATAAAACGGGAAATGATGAGGGAAGAAATTGCTCCTGATGTATTTTTTGTTTGTTTAACCAGACTTTGAATCTAGTTGTATTGCAAGAAAAATGACAACCTTTTCAAGGAATCGAAAGTTGGAGAAAAGGGCAGAAGAAGAGGGAAAATGGGAGAGTTGGTGGAGATTTTCTATAAAATATCTTGAAAATTATCAAAAATGAAGGAGAATTGGAGATAAGTAAGTATCTTTTATGCGAACTTGGGATACAGGTTAAAAAATGACACCGAAAGTTCTTAAATTTTCGACATTTATTTTCAATGTTCCTTTTGGGGGTTCTTTCACTAAAAGATAATAAAGCCGTGAGATTTTAAGATTAAGATTTTTAAAATTGAGAATAAAAAAAGTTTTATTTTTTTATGATATATTAGGGACTTGGTTGATAGTGATAAGAATTAAAGTCTCAAATTAAATATCATCATCTCCTGACATATTTGTTTTAGGAACTTTTATAATTTTTAATTTCATTTTCTTTAAACAGACAAAGATTTAGAGACTTTTTTTTACCAGAATTTCATTCTCTCCTTGAAATTCCAGGTGCCAAAGAGCCTCTTAATTACTAGAATAGCAACAAGTCAAAATATGGTATACATACAGATATGGATATTATTTACAAACACTTCTATTGTGGAGCCTTTGAGGCATCTTGAGCTTTTATTCAACCCTAGCCAACATTTCTTCAAGGCCAAATTTGTCTAAAAATTTAATTTTAAAATGTGATATTATATGTTTAAATATCAATATTTAAAAATGAGAATGTATATAAATAAGATTTTTAGATATAGGTCAAATATGTATATGAAAAGTTTTACGCATTATATAGTAAGTATGTGGTGGATATGAATGATACTTTATAGTGTGTGTCCATGAATAATTTAGAGGTAAATATGATAATTTATTAGTTGTTTAAGACATATATAGTAATATAACAAGTATTATGAAACAAATAAAAAAGAAAGTATTGCAAGTATTATGAAATGGAAAAGAAAAAAAAATAATGCACATATTTATCAAGTTTTAGTTTTGTGATTTTCTCTCTATCTAAAACATAATTATTTATTTATCACAAAGAATTCAAAGCATAATTATCTATTTATCACAAAGAACTCGAATTTTCATTAAAGATGGTTTAGAATCTTAAATTTAGCTAAATATTACTTCTATAATTATGTTATTTAAATGTTTTATAATTTTGAATTGAAATAATACGTATGGAAAAAAAAATTGTGACATGAGTATGAGTTGCTATACAAAGAAAAGCTCGAAAATCTAGATACATGGCCCACTATGTGTAGGACAACTTTTGTCTCCTCTCCTCTTGAGCTCCACTTCACTTTTCCATTTTTCTCTCACAACAAAAGCTTTACAACTCCTTACTCCTACATACTCTTGCTTTCCTACTTTCCTCCCTCTCTTCCGCCCAAATAATCACTTCTCTATCCATACTTTCATAAACCCTCAAACCACTTCTTCCTCTGTTCTCATTTCAAATTTCAAAAAAAAAAAAAATAAAAATTGTCAACTTCGAAGTACTTCTTACCAAGCAAAAAAAAAACCATTTTTTCTGTAACTGGAAAAAATAACAACCCCAAATAAAAAGAATCAAACTTTTCTCTTTTGGGGTATTTTGTGTCATTTGTAGGAGAAACAAAGGAAGCAAGCCCAAGATGCTAAACCTAAAACCCACTTCAAATGTTCTCCCTTTAACCTTGTTCATATTTTCAATCCTATTCCTGTCAATTTCATCTCTTGTGAGCTCAAAATCCACCATTGAACCTTGCTCAAATTCAGACTCATGCAATGCAATGTTGGGTTACACTTTATACACTGACCTTAAAGTTTCAGAAGTTGCTGCACTTTTTGGGATTGACCCAATAGCTCTCTTAACTGCAAATGCTATCGACATTTCATACCCAGATGTTGAAAACCACATTTTACCATCAAATCTCTTCTTGAAAATCCCAATTAGTTGTTCTTGTGTTGATGGGATTAGAAAATCTGTTTCTACCCATTATAAGACTAGACCTTCTGATTCTCTTTCTTCAATTGCTGATTCAATTTATGGGGGTTTAGTGTCTGCTGATCAGCTTAGAGAAGCTAATTCAATTTCTGACCCTTCTGTACTTGATGTTGGCCAGAATTTAGTTGTACCTTTGCCTTGTACTTGTTTTAATAACACTGATAATTCTTTGCCTGCTATCTATTTGTCCTATGTTGTTCAGCCTGTTGATACCTTGGCTGGTATTGCTACACGGTATCAGACTACTATTACTGATTTGATGAATGTTAATGCTATGGGTAGCACTGCTATTTTTCCTGGAGATATACTTTCTGTTCCATTATCAGGTGAGGGAATAATGTTAATGTTTTTTGTTGCTTAGCTGATTACTTGTAGAAACTTAGTCATATAGAATAATGTTTTTGTGAAAACTTGTTATTGTTGCATATGATGGTGGGTTAGATGGACTGTTGTTTACTTTATGTGGTTTTCATCCCTTATCTTGTTTGTTTGATTGTTTAGGTGGTTACTTGTTGGAAAAATGTGTTGCTATGTGCTCTAGCAAGCTATGCCATGGAATATAATTCCAATTTGTATAATGTAGTCTTAGTACTTCGATGGTGAAGTCTAGCTAACCTTTACATGTGGAGTGTGGTTGTTGATATAGTATATAATATATCTTGGGCTTCAACCGTAAGCTTAAGGCTATGGTTGGCTTGATTCCATGTTGAGGAACAAACTCAATCAACTCTAAATTATGTTATATACTCCATCAATTGTTAGACTATGCGTTGGATTATCATTTATATATGTAAATGCCATGTAATAGTAATTTCACTAGATAACTATTTTGTGGTTTTTGATTCGTATTTTGAGTATGCACACTGCAATAAGGTTTGACTACTAATATGGAAGATTCATTAGTATCTTTTCTTTTTGAAGTTGAGGCTATAATTCTTTAGAGGGACTAGTAATTTCCGGTGTCTGGATACCCCTAGCATTGCCTCTTATTTCTCCTAAAGTAAACAATATAGTTACATTTTTGGTAATGATATTTTGTCCGTTCTAAAGTGCAATCTATTCATCTGGTGTACATCTGTTAAGATTTTCATCAAATATAATTCAAATGGCATTGTCAATGTAAAATGACAGTATGACATATGGTATGGCATTGTTTTGGTACAGCTTGGTCTTCAATCTTATATCGATCTGCGAAGCTACTTTTGATTTAGAGACCCAATCTTTTCGGATTAAGGCTCTGGCATTGTTGTTGTTGTGTATCAGTTAAGATTTTACCTTTGATTTCTAGTCTAATATCCTGATCATGTATGATTTAGTTAGTAGGTTGCCATTTAGTCATGTGCTTATCTATAAATCCTGTTACGGATTTGGGTTTCAGATCTGAGCAATGAAGCTGACTTGTTTTCATTCATCTTGGTGCGTAACTTTTACTTAATAAGTGGGTTTATGGATGAGTTTCTAATCTGTTGCTCATATGCAGCCTGCGCATCAAATTTCCCAAGATCGGCTTCTGACTTTGGCTTGATTGTTCCAAATGGGAGTTATGCAATCTCTGCTAGTCACTGTGTACAATGCAGTTGTGGCCCAGGGAGCCGAAAGTAATTAACTCATCCAGTTCATGATACTTCACATTATGCATCTTGATTACTTCTTTTGTGGTTAATTAACTTTCTCCAACATGGATATGTCTTTGTTTACAGTTTATACTGCATGCCAGCATCATTAGCAGTATCTTGCTCAAGCATGCAATGCCGTGGTAGCAACCTTATGCTCGGGAATTCTACTGTTCAACAAACTAGTGCTGGTTGCAATGTTACTTCTTGCAACTATGATGGCTATGCAAATGGTACCATTATCACAATGTATGTCTCTCTATAAGTTATCATCTATTCTGGCATCATATGAAGTGAGTTTCTTATGGTAGAGAGTTCTTGATGAAACTATAATTGATGCTTTTCAGGTTGTCCACATCTCTTCAACCTCGCTGCCCAGGTAAAACGTCTATTGATACTACTAGTGAATTAGGATAAATTTGGAATGTGGATTGTGGGATCTTTATGTGTGGGTTATATATTTGTAAAGTTTACCGTTTCTATAACGTGTTGCGATATTATCTGTTTCCTTATCCAGAATGCTTGTTAATCTCTGCACTGCGAGTATGCAGTGCTTGTTTTCTTATGTTACGGTCTCTTAAAACTCAAGTGTTTCTGTACTTAAGGTTGCGGGTAGGCTGCTTTTGGGCATTCACAAGTCTAGATTGAAGTAAACCATTGCAATTTGCAATATTAGACCTCATTATCCTGAACACGGTAATTTTCACTGTGCTAAACGCTGAAGTTTTGTAAATGGCTGTGGTTTGTTAGACTTAAAATATCCACAAAGTGATCTAGAAGGGACTTTTAGATTAATGTAATAAAACTATATGTGGGCTAATGTTAAAGTCATATGTTAATTTTCTTTTTGAGTTAGTTCCATATCTGAATCTGAAAATGTGACAGGGCCTCAGCAATTTCCTGCAGTAACTGCCCCTCCTACAACAGCTACTCGTGATTCCATATATGCGCCAGCCTCATCACCAGCACCATCGCCCTTGCATGCGGGTGGAACTCGGGTGCCTGGAAGCACAGGCACGGTTTTGCCTCCTTTGGGTTCGTTTCCAGCTAGTGGGCCTGCTGCAAGCACTCTCGGAGGTGCCGCCTCAGGTTGCTATTTAGTGAATCCATGGGCTGCGTTGCAAGTCATGGTTGCTTTATGTGTGTTCGTTGTATTTCTGTGATCGAATTTTAACTGCCACTATTATTCGGAAACTCTGATGAGTCTTTTTTTTTTCTTTTTTCCTCTTTGTATCTGTAGAACATTTGGTGAACTCATCATGTACCTTGGTGTTTTGTTCAATGACAAATTGGTATGCCCGTTTGGTGATTTTCTCCATTTTTGTAGCCCGAGCCCTGATCCTTGTCAAAGCTCTATCGGATTGGAAGCTTGACATTGCTTTGCTCTTTTTCAAATTTCATTTTAGGTTTTAACTTCTGTTATATGCATCTTAAGACTTGTCAATTGCTCCAATTAAGATCTTGTGCAAAATTCTTCAGGTTTGGATAATGTTTTAATGAATACTTGCAGAGAGTTTTATATTTAATTTTCAATCTATAAGTTAAAACATAGTCAAGAAGACTTTTATTTGATTCGTTTGAATATGAATTTTGTAAATATCAATTTTTATAATTTCTAACCAAGCACAATTAGAGACATTACTAAAGTAATGGATGGTTAAGCAACTTGAACTTCACATCAACTTTACTGTGAAACTTAAGATTAGAGAAAAGGAGGCTGGTATTCATAAGCAGATAACCAATTGTATTGGAGCGCAATTTAAATTCGCAATTTCAACTCTTCTGTTCCCTCAACCTTCCCTATCACCAAACTTGCAATTTCAACTCTTTTGTTCCCTCAACCTTCCCTATCACCAAACTCTTCCTTTCGGTAACCAAAAGCAGTTTTTACATTTGCTGAATTAATTCAACTATGATTTAACTTTTTACATTTGCTGAAAGACTAGTAAAACCGATATGGTTGCAAATGCAGTCCAATTCCGTCTCTCCTCCACCCGATCCCATTAGACCGTAAACCAATGAAATCTCTCAGAAAAAGCTCATACGGTTGAAATCTTCTAGAAGACAAACCTAGAAAGTCGAGGCTGATTATTTTCACATGAATGCTACACCATATGTCAAGATACATATGAAGTTAAGACTAATCAAATCCCTTTCAAGATTGGTTAGCATACAATATCTACAAAGCTACTTCTAGTTGTAGTAAGGCGATTAACTAGAATATGAAAGAAAAATATGCATAGATGTCATATTGCGTTCACAGAAACGAAGGTAACCAATATTGGTATTGTGTGCGTGTGTAAGAGATCCTCATGTCAGCATGTAAATATTGGAAGGATATGAAGAATAGTACTGCAATTCTTCATAAGCAATAGCTTGATCCATTAAACAGTCATGGCTTGTTTAGAGTTAGAGTTTGGATAAAGAACCGCAGTTAGCATCCTCCAACATGCATCAAACTGCTTAAAGTTCGATGGTTAAACTGGACTTGCCAATTGGTGAATCAGGTTCTAAAGCTATAAACGGGTAAGATTCAAGATTACCTGATATTGCTTGTCCACAATATCTTACAAGATCCATTACCAATTTATCAGATTCATAATGTCATGACCAATTAAGGTTGTGTTCTCTTCACTTAAAACCATAATATTCATTAAAGAAGTTCAGTTCAGCACAAGCAAGTTTGATGAGTAAAAATAAATTCATTTCAATGAAAACAAGTTAGAATAAGTCAATTCAGTGCAACAAAAATAAGCTCACACCATTAAAAAAGTTCAGTTTAGTGTAATAAAAGTGACAAAATATCAAAAATAAATAATATTACAAATACTCGGTTTTATCATTTTTTAGTCCAGAGCTGAAGAAAAATAATAGGAATTACAGATATTTGATTTTGAAGCATATGTAATAGTCTTAACTCTTAACCAACGAAATGAAATTAGATACAACCTATCAACCTAACCAGTAACCACCCACTATGTATAAGGGAATGAGCAGTAGACAGGATAGCAAATCTTTTGTGGTATATGAAAAGTCAGGCTATGCAAATTGGCTGAAAACATTACAATCGGACCAGGATTATTATTTATGCAAACAAACTAATCTGCAGACTCTTGAAAATTCTGGAATGATTCTGGTATCTAAATCTTCCTTTGTACTCCCTCCGTCCCTCTCAATTTGCACCTCTTTCTATTTTAGTTTGTCCTACTCATTTTGCACCCTTTCCTTGACAATGACTCTACTTTCTCTCTTTAAATCTCATATACAAACTTAAATTTTCTCTCCATCTTAACCACTCATTTCGTCCACTAAATTCCATCGAAAATAAAATGGGTGCACTCTCATAGGGACAGAGGGAGAAACTTCTAAATTATGCATTGTATTGACCTTCCTAGTCATAATTATATAGGACACTGTTGATTACACCCAAAATAATGAGGCTCTAAAGTTATATGCCTAGATATAATATGTTTTGGCTCTTTTTACAAATTTAGGCTCCTGGGAATTTCATAACCAATCAATCCATATGTCTATAAATGGAAACAATTCGAAACAGATCGGGAGTTGCAGCTGATTTGGTGAACGTTATCCTCAAGTGCTCAATAAATATGAACAAGAATTTGACAGAAAAATCAACAAGACCACAAATATCCTTTTTTCTTTCACTTTGAGCATAATGCATTAGGAGAATGTTTAATACAAAACACCAAAGTCAAGAAATTGAAGGGGTGCCACACTGCAGTTTACCCTCCTCTCCGCATTGGAATTCTGTTTTAACATTCTCAAAGTAAGCATCTCCAAACTCAAAACCACATGTTTGCAATAAACTTCATGGACTTCCTTAAACGGTAGCACAAACTTCTTCACAAACTCCAACTCCTTCAAGCATATAGCTTTATCAAGAGGGTACGTAACCAACCCTTTCTCGTTTAAGACAACAAGGACCTTGTGTCTAGGCACTGTTCTTTTTTCCAAGCTACAAGTAAGAAGAAGTTTCCGAGTCAGATACTCCGGCTTGTAACCAAGTTCTTTCATGAGAAAATCCAACTTTCTCTTGATCTTAGCTTCAGATAACGCAATACACGAAGGTTATCTCCTACAAAGAGCCACAATTTCTGACCCCGTCCACCCAAAGCTCTAATAAATCAGCCTTTTCGACTCTAATTTCTCCGTCTTAAAGCTAGTCAGTAAACAAATTCCAAACAAGAATTGAGAAGAATCTCGTGGAATTCCCAACGTTTTCTCAACTCTAACGACTGCATCTTCAAGAAAATCGGAATTTCTGAAGAACGGGGCTGGCACAAAACTATTCGTTTCCTAATCAACTCAACAGGGATCCCATAATTCCGCAATAGAGCTATATTTCGCAGCAAACTTTGGGGAACACATCCACGCCTAAAAAAATGTGTTGATTTCTTCAAAAGTAAATTAACTTGATGATCACAACCCAATGTTTCTTTTAATGCTTGTATTGCAGGAATAATTTTAGTATTTAAGCCCGACAAAATAAAGTAAGGATCGTTCTTAACTAGAGCAAAAAATTCAGACTCAGAAAACCCTAAATTAAGGAAATATTCAATGTTGGGTTTTAGGATTTTATCAACATTACACAACAAAACTTGAGGCATGGACGAAATGGTATTTCTAATTTGGGATTTTCAATACCAAGTTGATTAATATAAGTAACAACAGAATCAGCATTTTGAAGGAAATTGAAATCATTGACATTTTTGGTACCTCGAATTTGACGACTATGAGCTAGCTTGTTAGAAGCAGAGAGAGCTTCTTTGTTGGAAAACCCTATAGCTTCCACCAAATAATTGACAAATTTAGGGTTGTTTGACGTTGAACTTGAATAGAGTTGTAAATGGCGAAAATGGTGGGTGAAGTAGAGGGTTTGAGCGCCATTGTAAAACCTGCGAAACTTCATCATCTTCTCAACGTGTAGTTATAATTATACAAGTGTTTTGGACGAAGATTGAAATTTGGGGACCGTTGATTGTTGAGTATGTTACTTCAATGTAGACATGGCTTCGGGTGATGGCTTACGCCGTACTGTATGGCTTGCCAACGGGTGATAGGACGAGCGTGCCGTTGTTATGATTTTGCGATATTGAGACAACACACTATGTCATAGCGGCTTAAAATGTATGTTTTACCCAACTCACCATTCTATAATCAAATTTAGGGGGAAATATATTTTAAAAACATAAATTTGCTTTGTGTACGTGTTGTGTCACGAGCCATTGTTTAATGTGATGGATGTAATATGTTACTTTTCAATGGCTCGACCTGACACAACATGAATTATGTATCAATTTGAATGTAAAATTTAAGAGACGAAGAAAGAAAATATATACTTCACCTTTTTATTTTACTATGTACGTTATAAAAAAGTTTACTGCATTAAAATTACAAATATGATAAATTAAGTAGGATACACTAATACTTGTAGTTCATGAAAATGAAGAAGAATAAATATACTATAGCTAAATTTATAGAGTAATTATCATTAATTTTCATCTTCTTTTCCATTACGTCTTACAGCTAAGTGATAAAATTTTAAAAGGAGATATATTTAAGATTTGTGTTTTCATATGATCAGCTTGGTTTTTGAAATAGAACGTCTTTCAAAATAAATACATATATCCTCATTCCATTGTTGCACGTTTCATTGAAATGCACCAGGAAAGGAATGAGTATGTTGCAAGGTTTATGACAAATGTAGGATGAGATCGAGAAGGTTTCTGACATGCCCTCCTAATGGCGAGTGGGTAAAAGTTAATGCTTATGCTGATGTATCCTGATGAAAGAGATGGAGACTCAAGTGGGAAGGTTCTAATTGTAGCCTTGTAGAAGTTAATGGGGTAAAAACTAGGTGGGATGCTCAAACATGCTATGTTTGGTTTCGAAATTGCTTTGAGGTTTGAGTTTAATCGAATCCACTTGGAAGAAAACTCAATGAACACCATAACAAATAATTTTTTGTTTTATGATTGTATTTTATGTCGGTGTGGGAATATTGTTACCCATATCATATGGGAGCTAGATGGGATCCAACGGTGCTAATCAAATAATAACCTTCACTTTTCTTGATTTATAATAATGCAACTGCATGTATTTATTAAAAAAATATAATTAAATTTTATATTTAGTGTAGCAATATAATTATTCAATAAAAATAGTTGATTTTGGACTATTATAACTGATTTGTCGATTAAATTCACTAATAAGTACTCCCTTTATGTCTCGAGATTATCCCACCTTCTATTTTAGTTCGTATCACTAAATTTAGCTTATTAGAATTATCTACCGGATACAATTTCTCAAAAATCAATAATTGGTTCCCCGCTTCATCATACTTAGCAACACTTTTTCGTATAATATCAATTTCAGTTGTAAATATTTAGGGACGGAGGTAATATAACGATTATTCACACATTCTAATGTCCTTCAGATCCAAATTTGAGATCCTGTAATTGATTACTGTTGTTTGTAACTGGTGTCATTGTGCAATTGTGCGGTCTATAATCCGGCAAGAGACTAGTAAGTCCCACTTTTTTCCTACGTTTATTTTTCTTATTAGCATCATATTTTAATCTTATTGATTTTTGATTTAGAGTTTGAATTAGAAGCTATCTTTTTAATCACAAATAACAATCGTTTTCTCGATTAACATTTATTGATTCTCATTTAAACCCAACAAAGTTCATCCCTTTTTCTCATTTTGTCCGAAAAGATTCTGAATTTATACTTGTATTATATTGTTTTTTCATTGAATTTTGTGTGGATTGATGCTTTCTAAGGGAGAATTGGGGATTTAATTTCTTGTAAAGTTGTAAGTTGATTCAATTGAACATTGTCAATTAGAAATATTGGAGAATCATGATATAGAGGGGGAATGGAGGAGAATTTAGGTGCATATAACCCAGACCACGGGTGTTCAATGGGCCGGGCCCCCGTTTTGAGCTCTTATTCGGCCCTTATTTAGAAGGGCTTTATAAGGGCTGGGTCAAAATGGGCCAAGCTGAAAACGGTCTATACTATAATTAAAATGAAGTGGGTTATAAAAGGGCTCAATAAGAACAGAAAACGAGTCTTTGTAAATAGCATAATTAACGTATAAATTAAATATTATAAATGATAATATCAATAAAATTATTAATATTTTTTCAATTTGATTATTATAAATGATAATTTCATTATTATAAATTGATAAACGGATAATGGGATTAATATAATTTTTAATAGTGAAAATAAGCCCGACTCATATTTACTTAAATCCGACCGCCCGACCGTTATTCAGCCTATTGAACCCCCTAACGTTAAGAGACAAAGATATGAATCATTCATGATGCTTGTTAAAATGCAGAATTGTTTGGGTTTTTTTTTGTCATAGGCGAATGTAGTATACAACATTAGGTAGCTTTAGGGCTTTTTTCTTCCTTCACTCTGTCTCCACTAACCCGCAACTACCCCGCAACCCGCAACCCGCAACCCGCAACCCGCAACCAACAGATCTTCTACTTCTCTTCTATTATTGACTTGTAAGTTGTTCTTTTGATACCATTCAATTATCTTGAGATTTTTTGATTTTCTTCTCTTAAAATTTTCAGTTTTTTGTACTTATATTTTTATTTTTACTAGTGATTTTAATTGATTATTCAGGAATATAAATTCAGTATAGATGATAATTGTGAATTTCATGATAGAATGTTGAAACTGTGGATGAAATGTTAGACATAAACAGTGAATTTGGTGTGGATTAGTATCTAATTTTCAAGTTGGCATCTTCAATCCCCATTCCCTCATTTTAATATTGTTTTTGTTGAGTTTATGTTTTTCGAGGGTTAGCTTCTTGATTTGTTAGATACAAAATGGAAGATCAGGGTTTTAAAGTGATTCTAAACTCTTTGAAAATCCATTATTAAAGTATTCAACATAAAATATGTTTCTTTGCCCAGGATTTTGACAGAGAATGAAATAGAGATGACTTGGGTCACATAGTCACATGGCCTATGGGTAATGGGTGGGAGGAGTACGACATTGCAGTTGACCGGGGAGAGGAGAGTTTTGTGATGTTTCATTCTATTGTTGGTATGAGCAAACGGTCTCCCGCGGAGAAGTTTCCTTTAGATAAGTAAAGTGAGATGCCTGCAAGTTTGGGTATGTTGAAATTTAAGTTTCTTATTGTCTTTGATAGTTTCTTGGATTCTTACTAGAAGAGTTGAAGATGGAAGATAAAAGAGTACTTTAGTACAAGTTTCATTTCAATTTAATGTAACAATTAGTTTTAAAAAGCGTGCCTTGCTTTGTGCCTTGTGCATATTTTACGATGGAAGGTCGAAATAACGTTTTAAGAGATAGAGTAAACTTGTATAGCTTAGGGAAAATAGAAGACGTGGAAGAAAGAGGGAAGGGGGGGGGGGGAGAACCAATGTTTGAGGTGAGAATGGAGGAGCCATCACTAATCATGAGTTCCTTTATTTACCATCATACAGAGCATGGAGAGAGATTATTGATATCATTGGTAACATGATGCGAGACATCACTGTCCAAGAGCCAAGAACTAGCGTAAGTGACTTGAGCAGTGGCAACATGAGCTTACGCAGCAGAGAATACTGGCTTATGTCTTTTAAAACCCACACGAGCATAGTGGGAGTAGGAACTTAAGTGGCTGGAAATTGTGGTTTGAATTCCATTGGTAAAAGTTTAGATTGATCAACTTGTCATGAAGCTCATCTATAGTGGTTGATCCATGACAATCATTGTCAGCATCAACCACAGGCTTATAAAGATCATAGCCAAGTCCCTTATAAAAGTTATCTAGAATGTCTTCTGATTGTCTATAGGCTTTCCCAAAGGGAAAATTTAGTGTCTTTAGGATATAAGTAGTTGCATCTATTCATCAATTTTTTAAGACTATTTGGTAATGTTGAGAAGATAATCCTTGACTTGTTTGATATGGCCATGAAACTGCTTATGATGGAATAAGCCTCTTTAAGAAGTAGATTCATGGGAGATTTGAAAAAAGGCTAGGACTACTGTATGCATCAGTGTGCCGAAGATGAGCTTGTCTTGGCGAGTCTAAGTATTAAAGGCTGAATATGATGTGGGTGTATCATTAGTTGTGATAGTAAGAGCAGATGGATTAGGGCCATCATTGACTTTGTATGAGTCATTTTCAAGAAATTTTGCTTCCGTTTGAGTTCTCAAGAATTATATTTTGTAGAGTTCAGTTTGATGAAATTATGAATTGTGATAAGTGTAATTGGTTTGTTCGGCTTAGGATTGCTTGGGATGGTGAGAAAAATTTAGGGAGGAAAATTGTTACGCTTGATAATGAAAAAGCTTACAAATTCATAAAACAGAGTTGATTAAACTAGGATAGATACAATACAACTATACCTAGTAAGCCTATTTCTATGAAACATTTTCAGAGATATTTACAAAAGTAATTTAAGAGTATAACTAAATGAATTTTTTTAGGTGAATGTCATGAAGCTTGAGCTGAAAACCATATCATTTATTTGCTTTGAGTTAATTGGTTGAAATTTGAAATGACTGAAATTTATTTTCCTTTTCTCTTGATGTGGCCAAAGCAGAAACTTCTTTCTGAGGTAAGTGTGGTCATTTTATGAAAGTTGCTTGCTTTCTCCTCAATTACATAAAACATTTAGCTTACACTATAGATTTAGCCCTTTTGGTGTGATGAATATGAATCTTTACCTTAAATATGAATCTTCTAATTTTTTAGTTGTGGATTGTGACTGTAGCATGGCGAACCTGCGAAACTTGAAGATAAAAACTAGCACTTGTAAACGTCTTGTTAAAGAGCTACACTCTTATGAGAAAGAAGTCGAAAGAGAAGCTGCTAAAACAGCTGATATGAAGGAGAAAGGCGCTGATCCTTATGACCTTAAGCAACAGGTATGTTTCCTCTAAAGTTGTTTAGTGAGCTAGTATAGGAGCCATAAGATGAACTCTTGACTCTCTAAGGATCTGGAGCATATAGCAAGGGATTCAACTAATATGTGATTTCTGGAACAATCTTTTAACTTTTAAATTTCTGTATCACTCTCTCAATTGTAACCTGCTTGATACGTCTTCGTCAGCAATGACTTGAAAAGTGATAACATTTTCTTTTGATTTGGTGAGGTAGTAACTTACTATCCATCTTAATGCTCCTTTATACTCTGTTTTCAGGAGAACGTGCTGGCTGAATCAAGAATGATGATTCCTGACTGCCGCAAGCGCCTAGAATCTGCACTGGCCGATCTAAAGGGAACACTGGTATGCTGTTATCTATGCTAGTTTGATTCTTACTATAAAGCTGTACCATGATCTGCAGAAAAGCTATAGCATATTGATGATTTGATTTTTCAAATCCTGGTATTGAATGTCATGTTGTTTGATTAGGTTGTTTATAATCATATGTTGCTCGAATTTTTCCTGATAGCATTTGTTTGTTCAAATATGATTTTTATAAACCAGAACTTCCCATTTTTTTCGGCTTGATTATTATATGTATTGGTTGGTGGATGTAATTTGAATCCTTCCTAAATATAGATCCTGTAAGTTAATTCAGTGCAAGAAACTTGTGCACATTTGAATTTGTACTACTCGAACTCATGTATCGTCCAACTCAGGTACTTATCAAGTGTCATACCCTTGTCACAATGTTTAGGATGTGACAAGTACATTAGTAAACCTGACTAACATACTCCCTCTATCCTATAGAATTTGCCACAGTTTCCTTTTTAGTCCGTCTATTCCATTGAATTTGCTTAAATCTTCAATGTAGCTTCATTGATTTGAATTTGATGAACCTCTTTTTTCAGGCAGAGCTGGAGGAATCTAATGAGAAAGGGCCAGAATTGGATGAAGCTCAAACTACTATCGCAGATGTTGAGAAATTATTCCAAGGTGAAGATGCCTAGTATATTAATCCAAAGGAAGATTCTCTGGAAGTCACCTGGATTTTTACGAACGCCCCTTGTGTCTTGTTTGTTGGCTAATTGTTCACCATCAATCTTCGTATTATTTATGTGGACTCATGGTCTTGCACTCTTGTTGTTTGCATTGTGAGAGGATTTGACATGGTTCGGATGCTTTTATATACCGCTAAGTTACCGAAACTCGAATCACAAGTCACAACCATATTTATCAATTATTATTATGAAGGGTAAACTTTAATGATAGTCTATATAGCCCTAGTAGAGAATAAATCTTATAATCGTCGATAGATGTTTCAGTTCCTCTTCATGTTTTTCCTTTTCACCAATGTTAAGATTTATGGTGTTCTTATCGAGCAATAATTGAGTGCCATTGTTGGTTTTTATCACAATGTCTATGATCATAATCTTCCCTCGGGTCTTTTGCTCAGAATTGTCTCGTTGAATCGTTGGAGTATCTTGAGTTGTCACTGCTCCTAAGCCTCCAATCAGGGAATGTCGACTACAACATTTGTTCCTACAAATAGTTTAAGTATTTTTTTATTGTCACATACTCTCAAAACATGTAGTTATATATTGATCTACGAGTTTGATTAGTTTTAGGATTATAATAACAACCTATATATGATTTGAGCGTTAAAACATTCCCATCCACCCATGTTGATCCCAATTCCCAAACATAACCTGAAAATATATAGGTTATTCTAAAATGAATCTCACTTATTTTACTTTTCATCCTCAAAAAATAACATTAGAAAAGAGAATCTTTTATTAAAAAACAAAAAATTATTTGTGTTTAAAAACGGAAGAACGGAAAATACACGTACTCTTTAACATCTCTCTGTATTTGCTATGTTGTGCGAATTGAAAGCAAATTCAACATTAAGTCTACCATTGTTATAGTATATTTGTGTATTTCCCTCCCTTTCTTCAGGAATATTGTTTTGAAATGGATACTTGAGAACAAATGGTAAAGAATTTGGTGCAAAAAGTCTGTACAAAAACCACAATTCTCATAAACTGCAGTCATGGTTTACACTCAATATCTACAAAACCATTATCCTCTCAAGCTATTAGTGACAAAATATAGCCAACAGAGGAAAAAGAATAGAACACCATATTTATACTGTATAATAAAACATTTATGACTCCAATCAAAGAATCGAACATTAGGGAGTGATGAAACGAAACATTTTCCAAGCTATTAACAGTCAAAACCCTTCAACGCTAGATATTCGAAACACAACCGATGAAGACGATTTCCGGGCCTCTAGCCGTTCAATTTCATCCAATGAGAGTGATGAACATGCACGAGGAGGAAGTGAAATAGGTAAAGTCAATGGCCTTGTCGGAGAGATGGAAGAGGTGTGGGGTCTGGATGGTGAGGGGTGAGAGAAACTTTGTCGAGGGGGTAGACTTGGTGATCGGAACATCTGCTTTCCAGTGACACTGCCGGGTTCTTGAAGAGGGAACCAACAGGAATATTTCATGTCTAGTATAGTTTTGAGGTTATCCAGAATGGTTCTCATATTAGGTCTTTCTGATGGGTCCTTCTGAAGACATTTTTGGGCTATATCAGCAACCATTCTTGCTGCTTTTATGGGAAACCGCCCTTTCAGCTGAGGATCCATTATTAGGGAGAGTCTACATTCATCGGCTAGGAATGGCCAGCTCCATTTGACTAAATTTCTCTCCTCCTTGGTTCGACGACTATCCATGTTCTTCCGGCCAGTGAGAATTTCAAGGAGAACAAATCCGAAGCTGTAAACGTTACTTTTCGGAGTGAGTAGTCCTCTCTCTACAGTCTCCACGGAAAGATTTCCTAGTGCCTGTGAAAGGAGGTATCAAAACATGTTTATACTTGAGACTTAGAAACAACCCCAAATGCAAACACTGAAACTATAATCTAATAGTAGTTCTGGATCAAGGGAGAGTCTCATTGGTCAACCCTCCTCTGACCTTGATCATAAATTCGATCACAAATTTTATAAGCGAGATATACCAGGTATAATGATGAAATATATCCACATGAAAAAAAGAGTTGATTGAGCGTTAAAGTAGCGGAAAATCTAAAAGCTTAAATTAAAATGTCTTATCAGTTAGCATTCTCATATCTCTTATATTAGAATTTACTCACCGGAGAGGTATCAGAGAGATCTGTTTCGGGAATGAGGCCAACACAACCATATCCTGACAGTTTCGCACTAAAATCCTTGTCGATTTGAATATTTACTGTTGAAAATTCATTGTACATTGCCTGCAAAAAGAGGGACAAAATAATTCTTCAGATTCAAACTTCTTTACAATACACAACATTGGATCAGCTCGTTTTGCTAGAAAGGAGACAAAATATTCAAAAACAGCACTCGAAATAAGTGTTCCTCACATACCAAGATTTTTTATGCCACGACGCTTTCTGATTCTGAAGAATGAAAATTCACATGCAAATAGTGCCTAGTATTAAAGTTATAAAATGCTCCAATGCACAAAAAAGATCAAACACTGCCAGAAATGCAAAGTTGCTAATACCTGGAAAGGACCTTGTTCATGTAAAAAGGTAAGTCCTTGAGCAGCACATAAAGCTACTTTTACTCTTGTATTCCAATCAATAGGTGGACCTGATCTACCAAACAAGAGTCGATCTAGGCATCCATGGTGTAGTCTTTCATAGACTAAAATCCTTTGATCGGACCCTTCGCGTGCATGATAACCAAGCAGCTTACATAGGTTGGGATGTTGAAGAGAAGCGAGCGTGTTCGCATCATTCATGAAGTCCTTCAAACCCTTCCGTAACCAACAACAATGAGTTAGTAAAAACCACCAACTGTCAAAATGAACTTTGATATGTAACGACTCTTATCTTGAACTTTATATGCTAAAGGATACAATGTAACAATAAAAATTTGCAAATCACCTGAGTTGATGGGTAAAAACGGGTAATAGTAGCCTCGATCATTTTTCCACTAAAAGAAATATCCCGAAAGGAAGCCAAAAAGTTAGTTGAAGAAAGACTCTCGGATGTACATGATTCTGTAGAGAAATTGTGGCAGGCAGATGATATTTCTTCATGGGAGAAGTTCCGGAGTGCTCCCGATGGAGGTAATGGCAGTGGACCAGAAGCATATAGAGGTCCACTAAAATTCCCAATTTTGAAACTCCCTGTACTTTTAAGAGATCCAGAGAAATGAGGAGAAGGAAGTGGGAGAGGCTGTGGACTAGGTGGTGATCTTTGTTCTTGCGGTAATACTACATGGGGTTTTAACTCTCCTCTGTCTTCACATCCAGTCGTTAACGATTCTCTATCAGGCCCATGAAAGCTCGATGGTGCAGAAAGCGCACGCATCCTATTATTTGTTAACTTAATAGTGGGTTGAACAGGCTGACCTCTAGAGCGAAAGCTTGGAGGAGCCGATTGAAGTGCATGACTAGGAACTTGTGGTTCAGGAAGCGTTGTTGGTGTACTTTCCTGAGGGAGGACACGCTTTATACATACACTATGATCAGCCTTCTTCTTTTTACCCTTTAAGACTGTCAAACAGCCCATCTTATTCACAATCCTTCAAGCATATAACTCAATCTGAAAGCCTGTTATACACAGTAAAATTAGATGATGAACATCGCGGAAAAGCACCACACCCAGACACTATGTCAAGCGCTGAGATTTAAGCATACCAAATAGCAATCAAGTACTTCTACTAAAGAAAAAACCATGTTTTAATTTGTCATCGTACCACATTTTCAACTAAAACACATGATTATTTTCAATATGAAATGATGGTTTATATGATGATTAATACTCCTAAACTACAACCAAACAGACTGAAAGCCAAGGCATAATCTTTGACTACAGTTCATAGATTCAATCAATTATACAATTTCCTCTACTGCCGGTGTGAACATAAAACCCGAAGAGCACACTTGATCCACCGCATTCACATCAGCATGCAACCAGATCAAACTTGCATGTAGGTATCAAATTCTTACTTACCTACAGCAAAAACTGCTGGTTTAACCAAGCAGACTAAAAGGCAGAGCATTCCCTTTAATTACAGGTCTTAGATTCATTCAACATCTGTCCTACAAGAACAACATTGTTTATAATAACATCAACCAGATTAAACTTGCATGTATGCATCAAGTTCTTAACTACACCAAGTGATTTAATTGCCTCTTTTACCAATTAGCTTTACTAGTCTCTTATTTCTATGGCTAAATATTTATAGTTCTTCGTTTTTATTCAAATGACTCATTAAATCATTTGCACTCCTTATTTACGTGAACTTGCAAATGATGTTTGCAACTAAAGGGTTAATCGAAAACAACAAATCAAGGGTGCACATCCGACCCCTAAACCCCGCCTTGGTTCCTGGAACCACTGGATGACATTAGGGTAATATAATAATTCTATACATTGTTGTTTTACCAATTAGGCTAAGCTTCATGCTATCCCTCTATCCTCTAATGTAGATGAACAAATGCCAAAAAACAATCAATTCTCCTTATCTACACTGAATACTGAAACTGAACAAAAGCCCATGAATTCTGAAAAGTGTCACAAGCAAACAAACGCCACTAAAAAGCACACTATTCCAAATAAGTCCAAAAAAGAACTGTCAAAGTTATTACCCATTGAACCAAAAACTCTCCCTATAATCTGCAAAGATAAAGTTAAAGGAATCTAAATCGCCAGAAGTTTAATGTCAGCTAAGAAATTGCAAATATCATTATTCAACACCCCAAAACAGATCCAAAAGACCTATTCATTCATCAAGGAAACATTAAACAAGATTAAATGACAATAACCCAAAATTAAAGAAATCTTTTCCGTGAAATTTCTCCTAATCCCACATCTGTAAATTAGCAACATCTTCAAAAAAGCAATATAACCCAATATAAATAAGCCATTAATCAATTCAAAGAATCAAACAAAAAGCTAAAAAATAATGAATAAAATAATGATAAATATCTAATTTTTGAATGGACAAATGATTACCCAAATAAACATAATAGAAATTCAGCAATCCACAATAATTTACCAAAAAAATGGAAATATTGAGGTAGTGAAAAGTACCTGAAATCAGCTAAGTACATGCAATCAAGGTTTGATCTTTTTAGGAGCAAAAGGAATTGAGGATTGATAGAAAGCCAAGACAAAGCAAGTCAAATGAAAGCTGAACAAGAACTAAGAAAGGTTATTAGAAAATTTTCAAAAATGGCAGAAAAAGAGATGAAAGAAATAGTCACAATAGAACAAGTTTTGAGAGTGCAGAAAAGGAAGAGAGAGAAGAATAGAAAGGGGTGAGAACTGAGAAGGGAATAGGGAGGAGAGGACCCAATGTAGCAATGGTCAAACCTACCATACGTAACTTATTTTCAAAACCTCCTATTTTTTTTAAAAAAAAATAATATAAAATTTTACCGTGAATAATTTAATATTTTATTATTTTTCTTATAATAATACCAATTATTAATTAATTATGTATAATATCAACTTAGAGGGTATCTTTCTAGAATAATACCAAGTTTAGTTATTAACTAATATATCAATTTTTTTGTCTTATAATCACCTATAGTTTAATTTATAATTATTATGGATTTTTTTAGGAAAACACACCTTTAAGTTGGTATTATTTATGATTAATCAATATTTGGTATTATTGTAGAAAAATTAAAAAAAAATTGTATTATTTACGATAATTTTTCCTCTTTTTGTATATATACACCCTCCGTTTTGCTATTTTAGGGTGTTTTATTTGTTATTTTTACAAGAATCTTTTTATTTATGTCATAAATTTAGAAAAAAAACTGTATACACTTATGTTAATATTTTAATAATGATTTTGATATTCACATATCTTTAATTAATCTCATTTTAAAAATTTTATATTCTTTAAGGTCTCATATGTTTTCCACTAACATTATAAAATATTTTTTATTAGTAGTGGTGCTTATATTTTTTTCCTTAACTTTCTTATAATATTTCTCTATTAAATTTATTATCCACTATTTAAAGATTTTATTTTTCTTAATTCCCATAACCAAATGTTTCCCGTAGAAATTTTATTAAGGAGCGAAAGGAGTATTTTATTTACTTTTAATTTTATTTAAGGGACTTTTATTATGTTCGTCTGATGTTCATGTTATCATTGAGTTTGCGTAAGCAAAGCTGCAAAGGGGTGCACTTGTGAACTCCTATTTTAAAATTTAAATGAAACAAAATAGTAGTCTTTATTATTTATTTACTTTTCATTTATCTTCACATGTTTATTTTGTCACTCTTTTTTTTAAGTATAATTTTATCTCTCTAAAAACTTTTGATTTTTTTCAATTGATAAAACTCAACGTTAACTCAATGTAAACACAATCTATATGTTTTTTTGTAAATATTATAAACACAATTTTAAAGTTTTTGTCTATTAATTTTCTATAAATCTCTTATTAATAAATGACTAATTTTCCTTTGGAAAAAGAATCAATTCCCACAAAACGTGCAACTGCACCTAAATATAATTTCTGCGTCTAAGTACAACTACACAAAATATGAAAATTTTCCTTGATCAAAAAAAAAATTGTATTTGTAATTTAAATTTTGTTAAATTTAAGATAAATTAATAGTAGATTTTATACGGACTTGGTGCACAATAAAATAGTGTATACCAATCTTCGACATTGAGAAAAAAATTAGAGAGTGCATGAGTTAGTGAAGTTAGAAGTGGATAGTGAAGAGTGTAATGTGTAGAATAATCAGGAGTGTAGAATAGTGAACAAACATTAAAAAGAAATACATAATATTTTATTGTCCACTAAATTTATGCAGTCGTTCAAGAAAACATAGTGAATTGGAATTAGGTGAACTAGAACAAAAAACTAATAGAAAAAAATATAAGATAATATTTTAAATCAGAATCAGAATTATTAAAAAATTAGATCAAAGGCTAATTCTGTCAATGTAATAAGGCACCTGACCTCAACTTTCTAAGAAAAACACCTTAGACTAAAGTTACAGGCCTAGTCAAAGATTGATATAATTAAATAAATTAAAATTCAATATTTTCAGGCTGAATAAATAAAAGTATTCAATAAAAAAAATGTAAATGATAAAGCATTACTATTTACTAGTATGTTTCTATTTCAATCTTACTCATTATATTATTTCTTAATATCACTATATTTAGTCAAAGAACATAATCAAGAGGGCTTTGACTCTTGATATGAACCGTTAGATTAAGAACATAGTTGATCAAGACGGTCCAAATTAGATGACAAATCTATTGTGGACCCTACTTGTTTTAGTAATGTTTTGTCGTTCACTTTTTTTTAATAATGACAATTTAATAAACTCACGCGTGGCACCACGCATGCAAATATTCACACTTGAGCAGTCTTATCTGGGTCCCACTTTGAGCCACTTAAAATTCAATTGCTTGAGGTTGATAGCTTGAATATTCAAATAAAAATCTAATTAGAGGACACTTATGCAATGAACTTTTGGTTAGCAAATAGATTAATATGGCAAACAAGTACTAAAACTATTAAAGTCTAGTTTAATATTTGATTTTTTTGATTAGTTTGTTGGTTGACCATTGATCTTAAATGTGTGATTAATTAAATAATTTTTTTTGTAAATAGCTTTTTAATCAGTTGAAAAGTAAGTGAATTTAAGTCAAAACTAAAAACTTTTTTTAAACAGTTTTTTCATTGATTTTTAACTTGTTGACCTATTTTTATACAGTAAATAATCAATAAATAATAACCATTATTACTAAACATCTATTAACAATAACATACAACTTATACATCTTATTTAACGGCTAACAAAAAACCAAGTACTACTCTATTATCAAATTAGACAAAGTAACAAATCAATAACAAATTGCCAGTTTTGCCACTATGCCAATGCATAATTTACATTTTGATGAACATTTTGAATATTTTTGTATGTTTATAAATTATAAGACATACTAGCTATTTTCGAACCTTTTATTACTAAAATATTAGATTCGGCACTGACCTTAATACATATATTGATTATTAATATTTTACTATTTTGTACATCATTCAAAAGAATATAATGATTTTATACATTGCGACACAAATACCCTAATAATATGAAAGAAAATTAGATACTCCCTCAGTTCTTTTTTGATCTTCCACATCACTATAACGGGTTGTTTTAAAAGTTTTTCCACTTTAGAATACTTTCTATTTTTAAAAAGTTTTTATCCCACTTTTTACCCCTTAAAACCCCCCTCTTACCCCTTTAAACCCCCCTTTTCTTTTATTTATAATTATTTTCTCTCTCATACTTTCAATACAATTATTACTTCACACTACTATTTAATTAAATTAATACTCACTACAACCTCATACTTCCAATACAATCATTACTTCACACTACTATTTTAATTAAAATAATATCCACTACAACCCAAAGATTCTATCATCCTTAATATGTGTAAAAAAATTCAAAGTGGAAGATTAAAAAAGAACGGAGGGAGTAATATGAAATTGATCTTGAAAAGAAATCGTTGAGGGGTTATGACTTTCTTATCGCCTTTAATAAGAATAACATTTACTGTAATTTTTCTTGGTTTGGACTTTAATCATAGTTTTATAAGCATAATTTTAAATGATTAAATAAAAAATGATAGAAAGAATTCATATTAATAATCCAATCTTTTATATATTTATTGTGAATAATTTTAACTTTAAATTATTTTTTAATAAATCAACCTTAACTCTTAATTTGTTGTCAGCATACTAATAGGGTATACCGATAACAAACTAAATACAAAGGTTAAATTATTAAAAAATAAAAAGTTATTCTGATAGCAAATTAAAGGCAAAATGGTAGATTATTAAAAATAATCCAAATATATAATTATTCACAATAAATAAGTAAAATGTTGGATTATTAATATCAATTTTTTCAAAATAACATTATTAAAATTTGCAACCAAGTTGAGAGTATTAAACTTTAAAAAAGAAAAAGTGAAATAATTGAATCATATTGGTAAAGAAACAATTAATTATTAAAGCAAGGAAAATCAAAATAGATAAGTAATATACTAATATCTGATGTTGCATTTACCTAACAATAAGCTTAATAATAGTACATGATTCTAGAGGGGTTCGTTATCAAGTCTATATTTTCAAACTTTAGTCAATTATGTAGTTGTTAATTGATTAAATGCTAACAGTAATAAAGTATTATAACGAAAAAGAAAAAGTATTTTTTTTAATAGATATATAAATCTTGAACTAGCTCAAGATAAACAAAGTCGCTTTGGCCGAGTGGTTAAGGCGTGTGCCTGCTAAGTACATGGGGTTTCCCCGCGAGAGTTCGAATCTCTCAGGCGACGAGATTTTTAAAGTTATGCTTTTTGATGCTCCTAGGACACCTCTTGTGTATGCCACATTCTTTTCATCTCCTAAATTATGATTTGAGGCTATATGGATATAATCATATAATGGTACATCTTAGAAATGCTCTAAATTACCATTAATAGCTGTGGTCACGGAGACATCAACTCCAGCTACTCTCGTGAGACCGTCTCTCAAAGAAACGACTTTAAAACCAAGAATTACACATTTTTATTTTCTCTTTAATTTGTATTAATTGGGCTATTTAGCCCATATATCTAATGTGTCTCTTAGAGAAACCGTCTCTCACAACAATTTGTGCATGAATTCATGAGTAAAATCTGCGTAAGTGGCTCACATGAAGTTACTGATTCAGATCGAAGGTCAGCAGCTTAGTTACATTGATTGATGATAAACAATGTTGGAAGTTGGAAGGATTCCAAGGGCCCAATTCTGCTGACAAAATGTTTATGTTTTGTTCTCGTGATTGGATTATTGATATATATTGAAGCGTTCATTCACGTGTCTGATAAGCAGAGTTGTGTACTCAGTTACGTGATATTCATCTACCGTATGTTGGTTTGCCTAGCTATAGAGAGTATTAGTATTAGCCGTGGCGAACCTCGGGTGGGTATCCGTATATCATAGATCGAAATTCGAACACTCATTTATGCTTATTGTTGAACCAACTCAATTGACATTCTTATGAGTTATATGTTACATTTAATATACAATTAAAATATTAATAGGCAATGCAATTATGGTAGAGCTACTCTTATGAAAAATCGTTTCTTAGTGGTGAGATGATCGCAAATTAGGTGTTCATATGCTATTGATTTTAATTATTAAGCTATATTTAACCTATTTACGGGATACTCACGGCTAGACCATCTTATACAAGAATTTATGATTATGGTAGATTTGTAAAAGTAATGGGTCGAATTGGGTGAAAATTTGAAATACTTAAGCAAAATAAATAAATAAATAAATAAGTTCTAAACTTATTCCAAAAGTAAGCGTGAAATTTCTAACCTGAGGTTTGGGGTGAACAGGTCAAAAAAGACAAAATAGTTGTTCGCACTTACTAACTGCGAACAGCTATTTGACTTGTTCGCAGTTAGTAACTGCGAACAGCATGCTGCACAAAAAAAGGACAAAATAGTTGTTCCCAGTTACTAAGTGGAAACAGCTATAAAGTGGGAACATCTATTTTTGTCTTTTTTGACCAGTTCGCAGTTAGTAACTGCGAACAGCCCCAAACCTTAGGTTTGGAAATTTCACGCTTACTTTTGAAATAAGTTTACAACTTAGTTTATTTAATTTTTTTTTTTTTGCTTAAGTATTTCAAATTTTCGAATTGGGTCATGTAAAGCCTGGTCGATTATCTTTTTTTATTTAATGCAGCGCAGCCCGACTCATTCAAAAAATTGACCCACCCATGCTGACCTTGCCCACCACGACCCAGCCCATTGTTGTAATGCTAAAGCCTTAATAAACATGACATAGAGTCAAATAATCTCTTGAGAGACATATCTCAAGTTCAACCCATCAAAGATTAATGTCTACTTACATTATCCTTAATGCCTACTTATCGTATCCTTAATGCCTACTTTTAATAAATGTCTACTTACATCATTCTTAATGCCTACTTACAATATTTTAAATAATATATAATACGTTGGCTCAATTAAAAATGATCTTTAAGAGAGACCATCTCTCACAAGAATTTGTGAAACCGAAAAGCAACCAGCTCATGATATGTTGATGGATAACGGTTTTTGTGGGTCGAGAGGCAAGGCCCAATGGACATGTTAGGTGATAAGTGGATTTTCTTATTGATTCCAATACCACCACTCCAATGATCATTTTTGTATATGAATGATTAGGGATTAAGGTTGAAATTTATTTTAGGATGAATTATAAATAAATAGATTGGAATTAAAATTTTTAAGATTGTATTGGCCTAATTTTGAATTTAGGTCTTATCAATTTTAATTAATTAAATCTAGTTGGGATAGATTTATACTTAACACATTAGTCCGTGATCTTTTCTATAAGTGAATATGTTTTTTTAAGTACAAGGTAGAATGAGAAAAATAGTAAAGACCAGTGAGAATCAAACCTAAAATGTTACTAAGATAAAATGGTATATACTTTATTTTAGACAAAACCAATTTCACAAATAATTATTTTTATTGTATTTTAATGTTAAATAGTTTGTTACTCTAAAGTATATTATTTAGAAGAGTCTAGATATGTCGGTCTTCATTATGTAGAAAGTAGACTGTGTCAAAATTGTGTAGAGAGACATCATATTTCATAAATTATAATTAAGTCAAAATAGAACTTATTTAAATAACCACTATTTAATATCAATAATGCAATCAAATACAAATTTTAAAAAAAACAATAATAAATTAATGCAATCAATAGACGTACCTTTAATTGATTTCTTTGTTCTAATTAATTTTACTTTTAAGGTTTTATGATACCAACTTTTCTTCCTATACAACAAGACTTTGACATATAAAAGTATCAAAAAGATTTTAAAAATGTGCAATTTTTTAATGACATTTAATTAATTTATTATGATTATAAAATGACATTTTATGATTAAAATCTCTCTATTACCATAATAAATGAAATGATCAGGCTGATTAAATACTTCTCTATATTACCATAATAATTGAAATTAAGTAGAAGGATGATAAATGTGAGCATCAGGTTTACCCCACCATGCAACTAATTCTGCAAATTTGATAATTGACAGCAATATACTTTGATATTGATCTGATTACTGTAATACACAGTGAGTAACTCACATCATCTTTCGTTTTAAATTTTAATGTTTTATACGCAACTTCTACAATAAAATTTTACAAACATTTTTTGTCACCAATCACCATACATAGTTATACAAGGAAGAATTTAAAATATCAGCTCGTTCTGGACGATACGGTCTCATAATGAGATCGCTAATTTGGACCGGCTCAATTCGGACGTGCAACAACTTGGGTATTTTTTTTATTTTTTGGACATTTTTCAATTTTGATCTTAAAGGTATCAATTTTGATGTTAAAGATATTAATTTTCAAAATTGATATTTTTAAGGTCAAAAATGATAAATGTCTAGAAAATTAAAATGTTGTTTCACGCACGAATTGAGCAAATCAAATTGATGATCTCATAATGAGACCTGTCTCGTGTTAAAATATTAGTGTAATGAAATGAATATTCACTTTTAACTTGCAATTACTTGTAAGAAACCATAATTCATTAAAAAAAAAAAAGCAAAATTATGAATTTATGCTATTCCCTTCCTAGTTCTTACCAAACAGTATTCTTTAACTTGCATTTACTTGTAAGAAACCATAATTAAGCAATAATATAGAATGCACGCGATTACACTAATAATACTCCCTCCGAACTAATTTAGTTGTCCCATTTACTTGGGCACGGTTATTAAGGATGGTATGGGGTCCATTAAAAAGGGTAGATAGTGAAGGGTAAGTAGTAAAGGGTAGTTGGGTAAGTAAGGTATATGGAGGTATATTCGTAATTACGTCTGTGAACTAAATATTCGTAATTACGTCTATGAACTAAGGATATTTAGGTAAAAAAAGATTGACAAAAATAGAAATGTGACAACTAAAATGACTTTGCCAAATAAAGAAATGAGACGACTAAAATGGTTCAGAGGGAGTATAATACTCCCTCCTATTCCTCCCAATAGTCCAATTTGACTTTTCACAAATTTTTAGGTGGGTAAAATGAGACCACTTAAATAGAAGAGAGAATATAAATTAGTAAATTGTTAATGATTTCTTATTAGATTAATGATTCCCTTCAAAATTATGAATCTGAAAATTAACAGAAAAATTCTGAAAATTGAAAATAATTCTAAAAATACTGAATATAGAAAATCTAATACAAGTCCTCACTAATACATTCATGAATTAATACATTACATAGTTCACCATTGATTAAAATTAATGGTTCCAACAACGCAAAATAAAATTACATAAGGATCGACTACTTAATTTCCCCAAGCCTTTTCAACTCTTCAACAGCATCGGGATAGTCGTAGTCTTTGCTGATCATGTGATTGCGTATTTTTTTCTTTCATCGACTTCAGAAAAAAATTAAAACATAAACTGATGCATTAAAATTAGGCCACAAAATTAATGCCAAACAACTACATTTGTCAAATCTTTTTGTTTCATCAAGTATCCAAATGTTCAAAAATTTCAAAAAACCGAAAACAGATTTACTGAAAGGGAAGCTTGAAAAAATGAAAATCCAAAACTGAAAACAGAAAACAGCAACTCATGAGGGAAAAAAATCAAATGTAAGGTACACAGAATTTGAGAGGGAAGCTTAAAAATATAAAAATCCAAAACTGAAAATAGAAAACAGCAACTCAGGAGGAAAAAATTCAAATGTAGGGTACACAGAATTTGAGAGGGAAGCATGAAAAAAATGAAAATCCAAAATTGAAAACAGAAAATAGCAACTCAGGAGGGAAAAAATCAAATGTAGGGTACACAGAATTTGAGAGGGAAGCTTGAAAAAAATGAAAATCCAAAACTGAAAACAGAAAACAGCAACTCAAGAGGGAAAAAAAATCAAATATAGGGTACACAGAATTTGAGAGGGAAGCTTGAAAAAACGAAAATCCAAAACTGAAAACAAAAAACAGCAACTCAGGAAGGAAAAAAAATCAAAAATCCTCTATATATGCTCTATCAATTGCACACATTAATTGCACACCAAACAAACACAATGGGTAAAACAAAAGATGTTACTCCACATCAAAAAACTCAAATTCTGCAAAAACTCCTCTCATCCATCAACAAAAAAGGAAGACTAGAACTTGGCACAATCAACAAACTAGCTATTGAACTTCAACTATGTAGGAAAACCAAAATAAGGTTATGGAAGGAAGTTCAAAGTCAAATCAACTCAACCAAACAGTAATCAACTTGGGGAGTAAGAGGATTGGAAGAGAACCAAGTAACAAGATTCAATTCGATGATGACAAATTCAAAGCAATCAAATGTGAACTCAAGACAACGCAACATTCAATGGCAAAACAAATGGGGGTCTCACAATCAACTGTATTTAGATGAAAGAAGAAGAAAATCATAAGGAAGCACACAAATCCTCTAAAACCCGCCCTTACTGAAAAAAATAAGTTGCACAGGTTATTTTTTGCGATTTCTAAATGTTATTATGATTAACAAATTGATGCATATAAATTCAAATCACAAGATAACATTATTCACATAGATGAAAAACATTTCTATCTAACCCGTGCAACACAGACTTACTATGTTGCTCCGGGTGAAGTAGAGCCACATAGGGAAATTCAATCGAAAAGGTTTATTCCTAAGATCATGTTTATGTGTGCTGTAGCAAAACCAATATATTCATCTAATGGTGATGTGATTTTTGATGGAAAGATAGGTATGTGACCTTTTATAAGTCATGAACCTGCGAAGAGCAGCACAAAGAACAGGAGGAGGGGAGAATTAGAAACTAAACCAATTCAATCAATCACTAAAGAGCATATGAGGGCAATGCTAATAACCAATGTCATACTGACAATCAGAGCTAAATGGCCTAGTATGCTTTCAAAAGACATTATCGTTCAACAAGATAATGCAAAACCTCACGTAGCACCCAATGACAAGGGATTTGTTGATGAAGCAACAAAAGATGGATTTAATATACAACTTGTGTAATAACCGTTTTTTTAAAATAATAATAATAATAATAAATAAATTTCAGAAAAAAAAAAAAAAAAGAAAACATAACTCCCCATTAACAATAACTTCCCACTCTTCTTCCCACTCTTCCCACTAAACCTCATAACTAACCTCACTTACCTCTTATAAATCAAATCAATTATCCTTAATTTCATTCACATTATTACTCACACTTCCTTTTTCTCCTACAAACTCTTCCTCTATCTCCCATTTGCTTAAAAAATTCAAGTCAAGAAAACGCAAGATTTCGATATTAACGACAGTGAATTCTTAGACCGAGATTATTAGGAGCGTACGTTGTCTAGGATCGCGTGACAAGGTAATTCTCAATGTCCATCTAATTAGGACTATCCCGTTAGTATTATGTGCTAAGTGATAATTAATGTGTTTAAATGGGTGCATGATTTAATATGACATTATTTTATATGATGTTATGTTTTATATATTCTCAAATTATATTTACTATTATTTTTTTTGGTCAAACTTGAATTTATAATTTTTAGTTCGATAAAATTTATATTATTATTTTAATAACGAAATTAGATACGATTTAAATTGGAAGAGAAATATTTATGATATTAATTCCTATTGCCACCAATTGATGTTAGAATGGTAATTTGAAAAATGAGATTTCAGTTGGATATTCCTGAGATATATATTTATTGGGAAAAATTTATGATCATAAAATAAAATGTATAATGTATGTTTGATTATAAGTTTGTGTGCTCGCAACTAATTATTAAAATATATTAAATCACGTAAAGTGTAACACGAGGGAAATGAAGCTCTTATATTTGTTGTGATCCAAGTATAAGGGTGATGAACAGGTTGCCCTGTTTGGTTAGTATAGCTGCCGACAGGTATTATTATTTCTGATACTTGATACGATGTTTGGTCTTCCTTCTATTTGTTGTGATCCAAGTAGAAGGGGTGTGCACACTAGGGTTCCCTGAGACTACTCTGCTGGCCTTGAATTATTTGGGGTGACGACCTCTTGATGAAGTAGGTATAGGGGTAAAGCCTCGGCCTACTGGCGTTCTCGTTCCCTCAAATTAAAAATTGATTATGTGTTTGTCATTATTAATTATCAAATTAATAAATTGGTTTATGTTATATTATACATATTGTTTTCTGAAATTGTTTTTCTTTTAAACTCAGCTATATATTATTTTCTAAAATTATTTTCAATTTGATTATATTTTTTTTTCTTAAATCATTTTCAAACTTAATCGTTTTACGGGATGGAGTTGGAATTACTCAATTTCCTGATTTTGGGAGTTTTTCCCTTATTTTTCTTGCATTCTTATGTTGCAGGTTATTGATTGCGTGGGAATCGTGGAGTGAGGATCACCTAGAAACATAGCTTTTGTTAGAGTCGTATTTCAGTTTAAATTTTACCTTAAGTTGTTTAAATTTTATATGGGCATAGATTGCGTTTCAGTGTTCTCTTATGTTGTAAACCCTCTTTTGGATTTAAAGTTATTAAGTTATTTTTTTAGTCGTTAAGCCTTACATCTATTTTATTAGAAATAGATGTGGCGGTAACACTCCCATGAGTAGGTTTTGGTTCATGTTTTCGTTAAAGGTGTTTTCAAAAGTTCGACCTATTCTGAGGGTGTTACAACTTGTGCAACAACCACCAAATTCACCTGACATGAATGTGTTAGATCTTGGTTTCTTTAGATCTATTCAAGCATTACAATTTCAAAAGGCAGCATACAATGTAAGACAATTATTAAAAGCTGTAAATTTGGCATTTGAGAATTTAAATCCTCAGTCTTTGAGATATGTGTTCATAACCTTACAAGCTTGGATGATTGAAGTAATGAAAAGAAAAGGTGGTTTTGACTACCACATACCACACATGAACAAAACCAAACAAGCAAGAGAAGGAACATTGCTAGATTATTTGTCAGTTGACAAAGTCTTGGTTGTTGATTCACTTCAACACTTGCTAACTAAGGTGAGCATTGAAACAATTAATGAATTGGTCCAAATGATTGGGTTCAGTGAACCACAACTTCAAGTCACACAAGGCAGAATCAGCATGGACAACAACAACCAAACAACCAGCATCACATAAAGTATCAAGGGAGGAATGCACATTTTTGACAGCAAGTAAGAGCCAACAACACAGCAATCAATCACACTTTTGGACAGTTTTTTGACAACTATTGGATACATTTTGGGAAGCATTTGTTTCAAATTCAAACAACAAGTATAAAAATTTATGTTGTGAAACAATTGTATTGGAATTATAGTTAAATTAAAACAGTGGTTGTTTAGTAGTTACTCTCAGGATTAATTTTTTTGTTTATCATTGTGTTAAAAAGCCTTATTTATATGATCATTTGGTTTTGGTGGCATTTGGTAGCCTCCAAGATCAAATCTAGTGCCAATACCAAGCCTTCTAAAATCAACAAATGCATATAATAATGCTACGAATGTGGCCTAGAATATTTGCCCTCACATAATTTCATTGGGCATGTATTCAATAATGCATCAATTCAAACAACAACCCAAAAATTCATTTCATCATTAGTCAAGAAAAATATGCAATCAATGACCATGAACATGTAAATGGACCAAGGCTATCAAGCCATTCTTCCTGCTCACAATCACTTTCAGCAAATATAACATCTATCGAGTTATACACATGGTTAGGATCATCCGGTTCCGGAGTGTAGATAGGTTCACCCTCAGAATCCAGTTCTCGACCCCAACATGGTTTAGTCTCAACAGATGATTCATAGTCATCTTCAGATTCATCAGGATAATTAGGGTAATCATCACGAACCCTTTTAGGTTATCAAGATCAACCCTTTTAGGGCTATCATCATTAACAATCTTAGTAGTGTTCATCAAAGCCAGACCTTGAAATAGCAAAAAAAAAAAAAAAGACCAAATCATCAACAACATTCCAAAAATCGAAGAACAAACCCACAAAAGCAAAGAACAAACCCACAAAATCAAAGAACAAACCTAGATTTTGAAGAACAAAGGCACAAAATAATCAAGAAAACCCCAAAACAAACAAAAAAATCGAAGAACAAACCCACAAAATCGAAGAACAAACCCCAGATTTTGAAGAACAAAGGCACAAAATAATCAAGAACAAACCCACAAAATCGAAGAACAAACCCAGACTTTGAAGAATAAAGGTACAGATAATCCAGAACAAACCCAAAACAAACCAAAAAAACAAAGAACATAAGAACATGAATATCATAAAATACGTACCCACAAAATCGGATTATCGAAGAACAAACTCAAATCTGAAAATACTCAGATTTTGATGAACAAACCCATAAAATCAAAGAACAAACCCACAAAATCGAAGAACAAACCCAGACTTTGAAGAATAAAGGCACAGAATAATCCAGAACAAACCCAAAACAAACCGAAAAAACAAAGAACATAAGAACATGAATATCATAAAATACTTACCCACAAAATCGGATTATCGAAGAACAAACTCAGATCTGGAAATACTCAGATTTTGATGAACAAACCCATTAAATCAAAGAACAAACCCACAAAATCGAAGAACAAACCTAGACTTTGAAGAATAAAGGCACAGAATAATCCAGAACAAACCCAAAACAAACCAAAAAAACGAAGAACATAAGAACATGAATATCATAAAATACTTACCCACAAAACCGGATTATCGAAGAACAAACTTAGATATGGAAATACTCAGATTTTTATGAACAAACCCATTAAATCAAAAAAACAAACCCACAAAATCGAAGAACAAAACCAGACTTTGAAGAATAAAGGCACAGAATAATCCAGAACAAACCCAAAAACAAACCAAAAAAACGAAGAACATAAGAACATGAATATCATAAAATACGTACCCAAAAAACCGGATTATCGAAGAACAAACTCAGATTTGGAAATACTCAGATTTTGATGAACAAACCCATAAAATCAAAGAACAAACCCACAAAATCTAATAACAAACCCACAAAATCGAAGAACAAACCCAAACTTTGAAGAACAAAGGCATAGAATAATCCAAAACAATGGGTAACAAATGAGGTATGAAGAACATCTACGGTTTGAAGGTAGATAAAGACTGTCAAATGAGACTGCATGAAGATATTAGGGTTAGGTTTACAAAAAGAGAGGGAAGGGTTAATTGTGCGTGGGTAGGTTAATGTAATTAAGGTGTTTTATTAAGAATATGTAGGAATATTAGGGGTTAGTTGATAGAGTTTAATGAAGGTATAATTGTAAAAAAAGTAATGTGAGTAAGGGTAAAAGAGTAAAAAATATATACTAAAAATAGAAATTGGACTAATAGGGTGATTTGATTATATTTGGAAATGAGAACGGCTGAATAGAAGGGAGTAATAAAATTAGTAGTAGTTTTATTACTTTAAGAAATGATTTCAAGCAACATAGTAATGAACTAATGTCATTGTCATTTGATGTATACTATGCAATGATACGATCAATATAATTATTAACTCTAATCGAAGTCAATTTAAAATTGAAAATTAAATTTGTTTTGACATGATTTTGGCAATTCAATATAGGGTCTTACTCAATTTAATTTATAATCAAATAAATATAAGTCAAATCTTTGATAAGTCCAACAAAACTTAAAACTTGACAAAATTAAGTCAAACTTAAGAAAATCAGACGATAATTAATTGAATTTAGAGTCCTTAAATCTGAAGTAACTTAGTAGGGCATTGTCATTTGTTACGTAATATGATCCTGGAAAATGTTTGATTTTGCTGGTAGATCTACGAATTACTAGAAAGTGGTCCATAATTTCTTGTATTAATGTTATATTTTACGTGTCTAATTATCCTTTCGTCACTTGTATTATTTTATACTCTACTTAAATATATGGATCCATTTCTGTTGTTTTCATACTAAAAATTTGCCTGTCTCTCCTCCAGACATTTGTGGAACCTTGTACCACCCATCCGACTGCTAGGGTTTACTTGTTTTATCACGTTGTATCTTCAGTCTTCAGCTACTTGTGGGTGAAAAAAAAAATGTTTTTTGAGTTTGATCGATTTTTGGGTTTAATATATAGTTTCATGTAAACACCTTCTATAAGTAAAAAATCAAACCATAATTATAAATTTAATTTAATAATTAATAAAGATCTCGAAGCTTAATTCCTATTACATAAAAAAATCAGTTCTCCCTCACATCTTACCTGCATCCTCTTTACCCCTGATAAAATTAAATAAAAACAAAACTTTCCGATGAATGTTAAAAATTGTTAAAGGGAGTAACTCAATTAGAAGTTTAAGTATATGGTTGAGATCCAGATATATTATATATTTTGATAAGTCTTTTCATATGAGAGCCCATTATAAGGTTAGAAGTGTGGATGTAACGCATGTCCTCCAAATACATCTATCATTCCACTACAACATAATTTATTTTTAGTGGGATATCTTTAGCGACATTTAAATGTCATTACTTTAACTTTCTAATAGTATATATATAGTGAATTTAGTGACATTTATTTCCTTTAGGAGTATAATAAAAAATCATATAAAGCTTTAATTTTTGCGACATAGGATTTAGTGACGTTTTTAATAAATGTCACTATAAACTATAATTACATATGCCACTAATTAAAGGTCAAATAAAGTAATGTTAAATCACTTTATTGTTAAACTTAAAAAAAAAACAATTATTATGCAAAAAATATAAATCAGTGACATTTTTTTAATGTCATTAAATTGTATGTCATTTGAAGTTAAATTTGTTATAGTGTTCTAAATAGAGAATTGTATTGTTGCCTTTTACCGAAAAAGATAATATTATAAATAACATGAAATATCAAAAATAAAAAATATTGCAAATAATATAAAACAACATGAAATATCAAAAAGAAAAAGTGTTGCAAATGATGAAGTAATCACTAATTAAACTGTCACAGAATGCTTCCAAAACTCGATATCTGTGGGCCAAAAGATGCCAAGTTAATGACGAACTCACAGAAAACTTGCATAATCCAGAGATGCTGTTAAGTAGTAGCAGTATCTCCAACTGCACCATTCAATTATTTCAACAGCTTGACATCAACCCACTACTTGATATAATTAATCAACTTCATCATTATCTACATTTAATCATTGTTTAGTAGCTAATTCATTAAACTGATCCAACTTGATAGCAAATAATTTATTTACTTACTGAGTCTCATACCATATTAATAAAAAGTCAACTCAATAAAAAACTTAATTGATGGTTAAGATTTTAATGGTAATTTTTATGACCGAAATATATTAATTATAATAATATAACAACTATTTTATCGTTTTTTATAGTTTTATTTGTTTGAATTTAAGAAATAGGTATGGATAACCCAAATAAGCTTAAAGCTAAATTATTACTAAAAATCAATTGGTACTAGCTCATCATCGTCATCGTAACCGGTGTATTCCGCTTATACAAACTATGATTAAGGTCTGGGGAGATAAGAAAGACGGCTACTTATATTCATAAATGAGGATGCGGCTAAAAGATCTCCCGGCTTGAGATTCATCCTCAGCAATTGGTACTAGCTAGTTAGTAAGACTTAATCCTCAAGTTTATAAAGTGATATATATATATATATATATTTTTTAATGTAAATTAACTCACAAGTGCACAACAAGGAGCAATTTGAGCCGGCCTCTCCCTAAGAATCCTTAGAGCTAGTTATTAACCCACCAAACGGCTACTGTAAACCTCTTCATGAATCAAGATTCAATATATGTCTCTTGACAGTGATTTATTAAATGTCTAGTAATAAAGGTTTAACATAAAATTGAACTTTGATACTATATTAAGGAAATCAAGATATTTATAAACCAACTCGATAAAAAAACTTATTATCTAATTATAAAGGTCCAGTATCAAACTAACTTTTAATATTATATTGATAATTCAACATTTTAAGAAAAACTAATTTATTTTTTATCAAGGTTTTTTTATAAATGGCTCAAAAATTCAAAATTTTTTTTTATTGAGTTTGGTAGTTGACACAAACAAATATACTTATATGGAATCAAGTCATCAACTAAAAGCCATTATCGTACATGGAGTACTACTCTCACTTTTCGCACCCTAATCAAGGAAATGCGGATAGATAGTACTTTTGGTTAATTATATATTGTAATTAGTAATATACCCACTTATTATTTTAAGTTACTCTCTAATCCCACTTCAAAATATAATATTAAAAATACTATTTCTATAACAAGCATACGTTCATCAAACACGCTTGTGCCACGGTATTTCTAAAGTAAATTTAAATCAAATTAGTTGGGTTACCATGGCCCATGGCCTAGACAAAAATAATTAAATTAGACCTTTGGTGATTTTTATTACGTACAAAAGCTTTTCACATATACAATTCAAAATACAAATACATTTATTATATTAGAGAGGTTTTATCGAGTGATCTTTGATTACAAATATAATTAATGAGGTGATTTTTTTTTTACTTAATATAGCCCTAATTATTATATAATTATGAAACACGATAGTTTTTCTAGCTAAATACGTTTTGACTAACTCTAATTAAATGACACATGGGCTTAAGCCTTATAATAAATATACTTCTATAATAAAATACATTTTGTTTTAACTACATTAAAAATTAAAAATATCATTTTACCCTGTTTGATAATTAAAATTCCACATTTTAATTAATATATAAAATTTTACCTCTATGTGACTTACATATTTACTTAAAATACTTTTTAATTGTCTCATGTGTTGATATAATTGGTTCTTGTAATTTTTTATTTATGCAGATACGTCATGCAATAACAAAGAGTTTTGTTATAGTTATATACAAGCCTCAAAATGCAATTATAAGCGACCATAAAATAGTTTTAGATGAATAAATAATATAAAAATGATCAAATTTTTATCATTTGAGGGAGTAAATTTGAGTTTTTTAATTTTTAATAACATATATAATTAACAATACCTTCATATTTTGCGAAGATAAATTAAGAACAACATGATGCTGCTTCCTAATTGTTCCTGTATGATTTTGTTAGGACAATTAATTAAGAACTTAATCTTCTGATTTGTAGCTGATCAGAAATTAAGTGTTGGTGTAAGTTTGTTTTTAATATCTTGCCAAGCTATACATTAAGATCGTTTGAGAAGATGGTTGTTCCTGTAAAATACAACAAAGGGTTAGCAGAACCCAGAATGTTTTTCCAGGGACCCACTCTGACGCCCAAGCCAATAACAGTCTGAGATAGATTGCCTAATAGGTCCTTCTAGGAGCACTGTGGCTACAAGGTGGATTACTACTTAGGACTTCTTTTGACAGAGGTCTTATGTGATTAATATCTAGCAAAATTTACTTATGACAATAGTAATTACTCTCTTAGACTTTATGATTTGAGAAACTAATGTACTCTGAAAATCAATATGGGTCCTTGAAAATCAGGTGTAATCACTCCTTCGTAATAAATTACTTAGAGTTCTTTCTTTCTCTCTTAGTAGTAGTTGTTTGTAAAAAATTAATTACCTCTTTTATGAGTTCCTTGATGTGTATTTATAGTCTATATCTGTGTATGTAGAACATTCCTCTGTCATTTCAACAATTCCCAAAATTCCTTTGCATGTCACTGTAGTTGCCTTTGACGTGTCAAGTTTCTCTTTACTTTGGTGGTTTTTCCTTTATTTTTCATGGCGCTCTTTGCTTCTCCTACTAACACATGTTCCACTAGCTTATAATAATATTCTATATTTGACAGATGTCTTCCAACCACACGTGACCTTCCCATGCACTAATATTATTGTTGTACGTTTAATGTTCTTCTAATCCTTCCAGACGAATATTGCTAAACTTCCCTATAAACTTATTAATTCCTCCTAGATTAACATTAAATTAATCCTTCCAGATTATTTTCCGTCATAATTGCTTCTAGCTAATATTTTACATATACACTAATAATTGTCTAAAACTCAAAGAAAAATAGAATATTTATTGATGAATTTCTTATAGAAAACAAAGTCTAGAGGAAAATCATCAACAAAAGCAAAGAAAAAAAAACAAAAAAACAAAATTTGAAGTTGATGGAAGAAAGACAGAAAATGAAAGTAGTACCTTCATTTTAAAATGGTATTTTTATTAATTTCTCAACTAAAAAGATGGCGTATAAGGGTGTTGCTAAACTTCGCCACCCTTTTCATTTTTTCGCAACCCCCTCCAAATGAAATTATGAATTTGCCCCTAATTTTTTAAAAATTACAATTTTGCCACTCATTTCAAATTTTTTATTTATAATAATAATAATAATAATAATAATAATAATAATAATAACAATAATAAAATTAAATAATAATAATTATTATTCAAAAAAAAAAAAAAATTGAGTCGCCCAAAATTGGGCGACTTAACCATGGTCGAGTCGCCCAGATCTGGGCGACTCGACCATGGTTCAGTCGCCCAATTTTGGGCGACTCAATTTTTTTTTTTTTTTTTTTTTTGGAAAATAATAATAATAATAATAATAATATTAATACTAATAATAATAATTTGTAGATTAATGTGGTCTATTAGCTCAGTTGGTTAGAGCGTTGTACTATTAACGTGAAGGTCACAGGTTCGAGACCTGCACAAGCCATTATTTAATAATTATTAATTTTTTACCATATTTATGATAAAAAATTAATAATTATTAAATAATAGCTTGTTCAGGTCTCGAACCTGTGACCTTCACGTTATTAGTACAACGCTCTAACCAACTGAGCTAATAGACCACATTAATCTATAAATTATTATTATTAGTATTAATATTATTATTATTATTATTATTATTATTATTTTCCAAAAAGAAAAAAAAAAATTGAGTTGCCCAAAATTGGGCGACTGGACCATGGTTCAGTCGCCTAATTTTGGGCGACTCGACCATGGTTCAGTCGCCCAGATCTGGGCGACTCGACCATGGTTCAGTCGCTTAATTTTGGGCGACTCAACTTTTTTTTTTTTTTTTTTTGAATAATAATAATTATTATTTAATTTTATTATTGTTGTTTTTATTATTATTATTATTATTATTATTATTATTATTATTATTATTATTATTATTACTATTACTGTTATTATTATTATTAATTTTATTTATTATTATTATTTAATTTTATTATTGTTGTTTTTATTATTATTATTATTATTATTATTATAAATAAGAAATTTGTAAGGAGTGACATTTTTGTAATTTTTTAAACTACAGGGGCAAATACGTAATTTTAGGGGGTGGCGAAAAAATGAAAAGGGGTGGCGAACTTTAAAGATTGGTTAATTTAATTTAGCATTTTTGCTTAGCTTACTTTAGCTAAGCTACTAATTCTTCTCTTTCATTTAATACTAGTATATAAAACCGTATAATGGCATGATTTTTTTAGTATAAATTAATATAAAGAATCTAAATTTTAATTAATTGATGAAATTTTATTTTATCATTATATTATTTAAAAGGTTTTTTTTATTATTAATTAACAAATAATCATGTAAATAATCCAATTAGGGTAAATTTTGAATACTATGTATGTAAAAAATCCAAAGTGCTAATTGTTTTTACCATTTTATTGCAAATTAATACTCCGTCCTATTCAACTTAGGTGTTCCGGTTACTTTTAGGGTCACTATTCATTGATCACTCTTAAATTGTGCTTTATTATTAATTTATAAGTAAAAACATAATCATATGAGATCTTATTTGATTCGTTTTAATATAAAGCTTATTAATATTAACTTTTTATAATTTTTAATTTATACATAATTAGATATATTAAGGATTGAATAAGTACATTGGATAAAGTATATAAAGTAGATGAGATGAATACAAAATTATTGCTAGATTTTAATGCATCAATTACAAAATTATTACTAATCAACCAGACACGTTCCTTATTTAATGAATCAATTATTCCTAAATTTTATTGTATTAATTACAAAATTATTGCAAATCAATTATAAAATTTCCTTATTTAGTATAAGATTAGATGTTGTATTTAAATTGCTTAATAAGCAACCTATTCCAATCAAATTAATCCAATGTCAGAATCACTTTTATCGCGATATTTATCATTTTGCTTTAGTTTTATTAGAATATATGATGATATGATTGCAACACTTAACCATTCTAACTTCCATTTTACAAGATTTATAATTTCTTATCTGACTTCGAATTCCTAGGTAAATTTAGTGGCAGATTTAGAAAATTTTATAATGGGTATATATCAAAATTTTAAAGGGTTTAAGTGAAGTACTTCTATTTAATTTGATTAAATAAAATGCGAAATTTCAAATATTCTAAGGATAAACTTTGAACTATATAAAATTAATTGAGGTTAATTAACCCCTTTGAATTTACTATTCAATAATATAAAATTTCACTTTGAATCATATAATGTAGTACTTCCACCGTTCTAAATTAATTGCATAGAAAAAGCAATATGTACTTCCTTCGTTACAATTTAATTACAATCTTTGTTTTTTTACACGGTTCAACGCACTATATTAATAATTTTTACAATGAGACGAATTAAATAAGATCTCACTTGATTATATTTTAACTTATAGCTTAAAAATTAATCACAAATTAAAAGTAATAAATAAATAATATTCTTTTATCAAATATTGCAATTAATATGAAACGCATAAAGTATTAAATCTTATACTGCATTAATCATATAAAAATTATTTACAATAAAAAGGTGTTTTCACGTACAATGAGCCTCTCTTGTCATGGATTTTTAGCCATCTTGCATTGAACACCTCTTACTGACTGGACCACCTATTTCACCAATACCCAAAAAGAAAAACAAAACTAAAAAATTAAAACAAATCCCAATGCTGTAAACTAACTCCCACCACTCATCTCAACCACCACGTGCTCCTGTCGGCTACCATTATCACCACCAACACGCGGCGTCAAGCCACCGCAAAATGCTGCCTTTGAACTCGAGCCAGCCACCTCGAGCAGCGAGTGGCGGCAGTTAGGACACGACGAGTGGGACCGCAGCCACGTATCAATACATGACACGTGGAACCTATGGTTACAATTAGGGAGCACCCGTACTTTCTCCCCATCAATAAACTCTCCTAAACAAATGGGACATTCTATGTCACTTGGACTTGTACCCGTGTTCGATCCTGCTTTCCGATCTGCAGTATTATATACAGCGACGGGAATTTTTCGTAGGGCGCTTTTTTTAAGCCCGGTGGCCGACATCTGTGCGGCTGCTTCTTCCGTTGTCTCGAGCCCGAATCTATGCCCACACCTTAAAATGCACCGTACCATTGAGTTCAATCCTAAGGCGCATATCAAAGCACATAACAAAGCAGCTAAAATGATGACCATATTGGTGTCAAAGTTTGCTTGGGTTAACTGTGTTTCCATACCCGTTGTCCGGTCATCCATAGTCGGAGCCGCCACGGCCACCACTTCCGCCATCTCGAGCAACTTCCGATGCATCATGGGAAGAAGGAGTGGTGGAGAGAGATATGAAAGAGAAGGAAAAGGATAAGCTAAGCTAGGAGAGAAGACTAAAGAGAAGTATTGTTGAAAGGGTTGGTTATGTGTTATCCAAAATGGGGACCGACGGCTATTTTTGCTTGCTGATGATTCCCTTAAAAATTGGGTGTTTTTTTTACCGAATAGTAAGAGATGTTTAAAATAAATTTATTAGTCTGATTTTTATTTTATTTTGTAATTAAAATTAACTGAATTTAAAATTAATTTATAATTATTAATATAAATAAAAAATATAAATTTAAATTGATCCGAAATATCTAATAGTTGAATATCAGTATATCACTAAGAAAAAGGTCTAGTCTACATAATGAGATTTTTGTTTACCTACGTCTGTTTGATGTGAGTGGTAGTGGTATGGTTATGCTATATGATATACTGTAGGTGTCAAAAACAAATGTTACTAGAAATTTTTTTATGTAATTATTTTGTATAATGGAGTTTGCTCAACTTATTTAAATACTTTTGTTTATTTCTTTAGTATTGCTTTGAAAGGGACAATTTTTCTTGAAGTATTATACAAGCACTCTACTACAAAACACGAGATATAAAGTATATTATTAACTAATAACTATCTTCATGTAATTCAAAAGATGAGAGAAGTAAAACTGTAATTTCAGTGTTCAGGTGAATTTGTGCATACTGATATTTTAAATTGGGTTAATTATAATAAGTATTTATAAGTAAATATTTTGACAACTAAAATTTTAAGGGACTAAATTAATTAATGGCCATATTTTGAGAAGGATTGTTTGATAAGCGTAATTTTTTGAGTATTTTTGTTAATATTAAGTGGCAGGACCTCACCTAATGCAAACCGTAAAGTGAGCTACAATACAAGATTCTAAAATTAGAAAAGTCTAAATTTCATTATCCTTTATTTTCTTTACCTTTTCTTTCTCTATGCGAAAGTAACATATAATTTTACTTAAATATGTGAGAATTTTTTAAATCATATGATAATTTTCACAAGAATATGAGAAACCTTAGTATATGGCCCTAAAATGGTGAGGAAGACTTAGTAAATTTTATGTATAGCACAACAAACAAAAGAATAATGAGTAAAATGACATAAAATGAGTGATATGATCATAATTAGAGACTCTATTTTTTAATTTTAGTATCGAAATCTTAAAATGATCAAGTTGACCATATAATAGTAAGTAAAAAATAGAACAAAAAAAGCAAGTGGGCAAAGTTGAATATGTGATTATAAAAAGAAATATTAATTTTTAAGAGGTATTTTATAGGAATATCATTAAATGGAATTTATTATTTTGTTTTCCATTTTTTGTTATGGTGTGATGATTAATAAGAAGAGCAAAACTAAACACACAAGTAGGGTGTGACCCTCCTTTAAGCTGGGAAAAGGGAAGGTTGGATGCGGGTAATCTCACCAAAGTTTTGGACCATCTTTGTTTGCGCAAAGGTGTAGACTGATTTAATTAACCAACTTAAAATTTGAAGTAATCATCAATGTATATTATGGTAAACCATGAGCTAATTATTTGATTAATTAGATTAGATGCTTCCATTTGATAAATAACGTATAATGGAAGATTATGGACGAACCTACCCTTAATGATAATTTGTCTTGAAAGCTGGTGTACATTGGAGTAAAGCGTAAAAATTCAAAGAGACAATTAATGTAAATTAGATGGAGTATTTAATCTGTTTCTTTAATCAAGAAGTGAAGTTCTTGCAAATTGATATTTAGGCATGCATATATTGAAGAAGTAATTATATGTTACTTCTACCGTTTTACTCATTTAGCATTACTTGTTATAATAATCTGTCTCATTTATTTTATACTTACTTTCTATTAATTCTAACGGCACAATAAATTTTCTCTCTTGATTTATTAACATAATTTCACGTACCTTTTTCTCGAAAATCAGTCATTTTGTTACTTTTTACTATTAATCTAAAGAGATGGACTAATAATTATATATCAAGTCATAATAACCTTACATCTATCTATCTATCTATCTATCTATATATATATATATATATATATATATATATATATATATATATATATATATTTCTCTGATTTATAATTAAGTTTTTTAGCTAATTATATTTATTCACATAATCCATTCTCTTTATGAAATAATGTATTATGAAGGTGGTTTGTAAGTAAAAAGAAACAAAGGAACAATATTTATTTGCATGACATGATCAAATTTCTATTACATAAACACCATAGATGTTCCTGTTTGGTTTTGTAGGATAATTAATTAAGAATTTAATCTCCTGATTTGTGATTAATCAAGAGTTAAATGCTGGTGAAAGTCTGTCTTTGCTATCTCGCCAAGCTATGCAGTAAGATCAACTGAGAAGATGGTTGTGCTTGTAAAATGCAACAAGGGGTTAGCATGGCCCGTAATATTTTTTCGGGGACCCACTCCGACGCCTAAATCAGTATCAGTCTGAGACAAATTGCCTATAGGTCCTTCCAGGAGCACAGTTGCTATAAGGTGGATTACTACTTATAACTTATTTAAACGTGAGGTCTTTAGGATTATTAGAAAATATTCTTAATATCTGACAAATGTTCTTTTGGAGCTTAATTAGAACAATTGTAATTACTCTCTTAAATTTATATATGAATGTGCTATTAATGTTCTTCTGAAAATCAATGTGGGTTCTTGAAATTCAGTTTTAATAAATCCTTAGCAATAAATTATTTAGATTTCTTTGTATCTCACTCTCAATAGTAGAATTTTGTTGCCTCATTTACATGCCCCATGAAGTGTATTTATAGTACATCATTGTCCACGAAGAATGTTCCTTCTGTTATTTCATCAATCCCTAAAATTCCCTTGCATGCCACTGTTGTTGTCTTTCACATGTTGAGTTCTCCTTTACTTTGGTGGTTTTTCCTCTAATTTATATGGCGCTATTTACTTTTTCAATTAAAATGTGTCCCACTAGCTTATAATAATCCTCAACTATAGACAAGTGTCCTCATAATCGCACGTAACCTTCCCATGCCCTAACATTCTTAATGCACGTTCAATGCTTCATCAATATTCTCAGATAAATGTTGCCAGATTTCCTTCTAATCTTATTATTTTCTCCTAAATTAATATTAATTTAATCTTCTCAAATAATTTTCTACCAAATTTACTTATGACTAATATTTTACATATACAATAGATAATTTGTAGTAAGATTAAGGTGGGGACCTTTACATATTTCAGGTAATATAATTCATGTCATGTGAGGACTGTGGAGTCTGGGTACTGAGGACTGCCAAGAGATAAGGGAGATTAACTATATCCACATGTGAATCTTTTATGCTAAGTAACCAAGTTAATTAAACACTTAATTTTATGCGATACGTAAAACGTTGCGATATTTTATATTTTTTATTATATTTTTAGTTTCTTTTTATAATGTCCGTTGGGTTAAAAGTGCGAATTAGTAGATGCAACACATATCTTCCATACACGAAGTGAAATATTTCACTTGAACTAGCTAATGGGTTGATTAGATGCGAATTGATGACCTTATGTTAGGTTGAAATCTAATATCAAGTGACGAAATCAATTCAATCAAAAATTTAATAAAATGTACTTTTAAAAGTCACATTAAGTGCTAAGCTTTTAAAAATTTCAAATGTTATTTATCCTAGAAAAATCTAACATTTACACCATTTTTAAATTTAATTGAAAAATAATAGAGTAAGAATAATTATATTGAGGATTTGAAATTCATTTAAAACCTATTTAGAATTTAAACCCTTCAGATTTAATAGATATACATCTATACGTCTAGTCTAAAAATTTTAATACCCAATTAAGTATAAGATCAATTTAGGTGAAGGTGTAATTGGACTACACCCATAGTTATTGCAATATTAGATGACTAATCTACTAATTTAATAAACTAAAAATTTCAACTCAACTACAAAAATTAATTGGTTTAGTTAGTTATTAAAAAATGGTGTATCAAACTTGGGATTTGGGAAGGATGAATAATGACAAAAACAGGGTGACTTAATTTGGGACTCGTTTCGTTAGTATCCTCCTTAGCAATGTCCTTCAACGTCAAGATTGGGACAAATGTGATCTTCTTTAATTGTCATACATGCCATTACACAAATGGAGAATCATGGATGTTGGATACACCACTTCTAAAAAGGTAAACGTTATGACATTTTTTACTATGAAATTTCTAAGACCAATTACTACAAACATTTTTAATAATTTTTGGGGGCATAATTCAACTCTAACTTTGAGTATACAATTAAGATAATTAAAACAAAACATTGTACTTCTTTATTTTTCAAATCAATGCTTATCTTCAAAAGAAAAAAAATAAATAATTACATGACTTAATTACTAGATTAGTACAGTGTTACTAAAAATTATTAAACTTTTTATGTCTTTTTATGTTCATAAAAAATTAATTGTCTTCCACAATAAAAATTTAAAGATCAACTCCAATTGACGCAATCATTATAATTTAAACCACTTCAAATTGATCCGATCCCAAATCCAATTGTGAACTTCAAAATTTCTTAGACCACAGCCAAGTCAAGTTCATACTAGAAAATTCAATCCAGTAAGATCATGTAGATATACATTGAAAATGTACATATCATCACCAACAAAATTATACATTCAAAAAATCTTAGATAAGGAAGGAAAGAGAAATATTCTATCCTGTAGATGGTGAAAATGAAATCCTAATCATATGAATGAGAAAAAATCATTCAACCATCAAGTTAGCTTAAAGTTGTCATTTATAAATACAAACGCTTACTTAAGATGTTCTCATTATAAGACAGTTCTGAATTGAGGTAAATGGTCCAATTACCGTAATCAAAGCATTCACAATGAGACAATCTTATACAGATTCGCACAACAAAATTACAAACAATTATACTTTTTAGCCAAATAAGAGCATACTACTTACCCACAAATTCTCATTTTACACATATTTTTAATGAGATAATTTTAAATTGGGTAAAATAGCCCAACTAATTAAATTAAAACATTTATTTTTGTACTTAAATCTTAAATTTTATTTATTTTTTAAAAAATAAATTTCTTGTGATCGTCTCAGTGTGAGATGATTTTATACAAGAATTGCTCCTACTTACAATATGTCCAAGCCGATGGCCCAAGATACTATTGATAATATGTCCGAAACATTGAAAAAATAAGATTTTTTAATAACTTTAATCAAAAAATAAGCTTCGGCAAAACTTTATTCCCAAAATAAGCGTTTTTGGCCCCAAAGCTAGGCTCGGTATGTAATCGTTGTTACTAACAGTGAGTATAAAGAAATAGTCAAAATTTTAATCAAGCTATATGTCGCTGTTACTAACAGTGAAATAAGGCTTTGAGTCCTTTGACTGGTTAATGGTCAAGTCGGTGTTAATAACAGCGACTTTAGGCTTGTACTGAGGAAGAAATTCTCTTCCTTGTTCCCGACAGTCTATAATTCCTTCGAGCTCTGGACAATCTTGTATGATGCAGATCATCAAGCCATTAAAGCATTCAATCCCAAATTGAGATAGATAGCAGATGCTGAGATGATGGTCTAAGTAAAAAGAAGTAGCTCGTGTTAGTACCTCTACCAAAGAAGGAGGTATGCTTTCCCCATTAACGAATCTCAAACATCGCAGACTTTCGTTATGGAAGAGTTCCGCTTCATTTGAAACCAAAGGTACAATGCGCTTGAAGTCATGCCCGACAATAAACTTGAATTTACTCAATCTTCTGTCTTTCCAGGATTGGCTTGCATGCACAAAATACTCGAGATCATCTACATTAGGAAAGCAAAAATAGAGCAAAGACAGCTTTAAGCTACTGATCTCTTTAGTGATACCTGAAGCACTCAATGTCCAACGTCGATCTCCAGGGTATACAAACATGCCAAGTTCTCTAAGTTTAAGGCTCGAAAATATTCCATTTGTCACCAGCTTTGATGGTAGCTTCTTGTATTCAGAGTAATTTATGGATCCGTAAAGTGATATTCTCAACTGCTTCAGGCTTGCTAATCCATCAAAATTGTCGGTCAAAACTTTACAAGCCTAGACCATTCACCAGTCAAAGTTTTATTTCGCTGTTAGTAACAGAGATATATAGCTTGACTAAAATTTTGACAATTTCTTTATACTCGTTGTTAGTAACAGCAATTACATACCGAACCTAGATTCGGGGCCAAAGACACTTATTTTGGAAATAAAGTTTTGCCGAAGCTTTATTTTCTGATTAAAGTTAATAAAAAATCTTATTTTTTTTCAAATTTTCTAATATGTCCAATGCAATGGCCCAAGATATTATCTCTTATAGGTCCAATCCAACGGATACACTATCCATAATTCTAACATCTAGTCTTGTATGAGACGAGTCTATATAATAACCCATTTTTTAATTGATTATTTTAAGATCATAAGTAATCATTTTAAAGTTATACGTAATGATCCTAAGAATACAAAAAGTAATTATATTAAAATTATAAGTAATCATTTTAAGACAAAAAAAATATATTGGGTCAACCCAATAAAAATAATCTCATCATGAGACCGTCTTATTTAAGAATTAGATTAGTGTAATTCTAATATGTTAAAGCCAATAGCCCAAGATACTATCTAAGCCAATGGCCCACAATTATTTTGAGTACACAAACCCAGTTTTACCTTGAAAATTTAAATAAAATAAGATGTTTTAATAATTTAATTCCAAAAGTAAGCTTCGTGAAAATTTAATTCCCAAAATAAGCGTCCGTACATCCGAACATAGTCTTGGAGTAAGTCGTTGTTACTAAAAGCGACTTAAAATATATATATATATATATATATATATATATATATATATATATATATTTAATATATATATATATTTAATATATATATATATATATATACACACATATATATATATACACATATATATATATACATATATATACATATATATATACATATATATATACATATATACATATATATATACATATATATATATATATATATATATATATATATATATATATATATATATATATATTTTAGTCGCTGTCCGTAACAGTAACTTAATGGGTTTTAAGTTTTCAGTTTTCAGTTACTTCCTCATTTCAACCTACGAGATTAAGGAGTTGAACAGTTAACCTTAAAGTCGCTGTTACTAACAGCGACTTATGGCTTTTTTTTTTTTTTTTTTTGTCTTTCGCTGTTAGTAACAGCGATTTACTCCAAAGCTAGGTTTGGATGTATGGACGCTTATTTCGGGAATTAAGTTTTCACGAAGCTTATTTTTGGAATTAAGTTGTTAAATAATCTTATTTATTCAAATTTTCTTCTGCCTTCTAATATCATAGTCAAAAATAAGGATGACAACGAACACTAGATCCAGTCCGATCAGACCTGGATTTGTTTAGGCAGATTTGGATCTTATTAGTTGGATTCGAATCTATATATAATATAAATCCATGTTCGAATCTTGAAAAATATTCAAACCTGGAGCCGTGGATTTAGGAGACACGTTTTGTTTCAAAAATTAAAAAAATATATAACATATATACTTCCTTAGTTAAGCAACATTATTTTGGATGTTATGTCACGTTATGAAAAACTTTTGTTTATGTAAGAAACTATTGAAACTAGGTTAATATTTTAAGGACATTTATAGTTTAATTTGTATAATATTATTGTATGTGTTTCGAATTGTAATTAATAGTTTCATATACTATTATCATTAATTAATGTCTAAAATTATATCGCTATCGCAATGCGAATTAAAATTCAATCACATGCGCGTAAATAAGTGTGGATCCGTTTTGGATCCAAACTTTATTTATAATTCATGGGGTCCGTGCATTCAAATTTGGGTAATTACAAATTACACCCGCGTTTAGATCCGGATCAAAATCCTTCTGTAGAAAACAAATCTAAATCTGGGGATTCAAATCAAACCTATTTCCATCTTAGTCAAAAGTTAAAACCCGAAAAAAAAAATTATTACTATCACATCTTAAATTCGAAGATCAAGTGGTCAAAAATAGCAAGGGAAAATAATATTTTTCAAACTAAATCTAGCTGTTACGTCAAAGTAAAATAAATGCCAACTATAAGAATTAATTAAATCTCAACTAAAAGAATGTATTGAAAGGATAAAAAAACGGGCTATCATTAATGCATAACTAATTTAGTTGACTTTTAATACTCCCTCCTATTCAGCTGAACTGTCCCATTTGACTTTTCACACTTGCCGAGGCAACATTTTAACTCTTAATATCTCAAATTATGCTTAATTAAAAATTATAAAAAGTTGATATTAATAATCCTTGTATTGAGACAAATCAAACAAGATCCCATATGACTATGTTTTAACTTATAGATTAAGAGTAAAATACAAATTAAGAATGATAAGTGAATAGTGCCAAAAAAAAGGACAATTCAGCTGAATAGGAGGTAGTATTATATTACGTGAGGAAGGTGCTTTGTCAAATAATGACAAGAAAAAGTGAGAAGATAGTAAGAAAACAAAGTAGCAATAATAGCAATTAAAAGATTGAAACTTTGATAAAAAAAAAAAAGCACAAACACAAAGATTAAATAGTGTCTTGTACACTTTTCTCGCAAATAGAATTATATTTCATTAACTAATTAAAATTACGTTAATGAAATACCACTCACAATGCTTGATAACACACTATCAAGTTTAAAACTTTCACCTTAAAAGGAGCTCAGTTATACTAATATAACTATATAAGAGAACACTCTAGGATTCAACAACCCTATTTTCCTATGTATTAGCCTCATCTCCATAAGTTTAACTTGATTTATTAGGAACTTTAAATTTATATAGTCCCTAAAATATTAGAATAAACCATAGCCCAAAAGCTCAAAGTGCCCACTGTCTTTAAGCGAAAACGAAAGGCCGACTTAGGCTCCACACCAGAGTGCTCGAACGAGCACTACCAACTCATTTACATTCACTTGTTTGCTGCAGTGGCCTTCCTCAAAGCTAAGCCCCACCATCAATGTACTCGAATCTCTTGCAACCCATTAATTCTCTCAACATGGTGTTTCTTGACTTAAGATATTTGGTGATCAACATCACCTCAAATCATCGGTAAATTGGTACTTATACTAACACGTGAAAAATTCTAATAGTAATGCTCTTTTTGTTTTTTTTTTTTGTTATTCAGTTGTGATTACATACATTTAATTAAGCTATTTTGACTAGTGTTATTACTAACTATATAAAAAATAATTAACTATATTTTAAATGATATTAAGGATTACAGTTTTTGTAATTTTGATAAAAAAAAAAAAATAGCTATAAAAACGAAGAGTCAAGAGTAGAAATATTCAGTCATTTAGACAAACTTGATGGCTTTGAAACTTCACTGAATCACATACCACAATTCAAATACATAACAAATTTTTCAAATTTGTATCCAAATTTGTTTAGTCTTGATGTAATATAGTCAATTAAAACTACTTCTAGACGGCATAGAGATACATTAATTAAATTGACTATTATTGAGCATCGAAAAAATTCCATATACGATACAACTACAACTTGTCAATTAAAACAACAAAATTAAATTTTTAATCCTAACAATGCAATATATTTAGGATTGTTAAATATATATTTAATTTAATTTTTACTTATGATACAAACCATATAATATTTTATGTTGTTTATCACTAACCTATTTGTAACCCAATTTTTTAACCGGAACTTTTATTCTAAATAGAATTAAGTGCAATATAATAATGCAAGTTGAAAGTATAAACAAAGTCTTCAACTTTGAACTCTAATTTTACTTATTTTGCTGTATTAGCTATTAATCAGTTGTGGGAAACTTCAAAATTGTTTTTATTCTACATAAAGAAACATACTAACGGGCAATTTCTATTACTACTACATTCAACAACAACTCCACAATGTCAAAATTTTAATGGTAATAATATATCTAACACCAATTAAATAAACCAAAACATATCTCAAAAGATTATTACTAACAAATGTATTGTTTAAATTGAATCGCGACAAAAATATAACAATATTTAAATTAATTGTTGATTATTAGTAACCTACCATATCTAGCCCTAACAATATTTAGTTTATTTTTTCTTTTATAAATAACTAATAACTAATTTTATTAAATATCTCTATAAGAGTTGACTTAAACATTAGCTCTAATAGCTTAAAATATCGACATATTTATAACAATTAAAAAATCAATTAATATTTACACCTAATAACATAACCAACAATTTCAGTGAACAATCATTTAAAAAACAAATCATATCACTAGCTAGCCTACCACAACCTTTTACTTTTCAAACCAAACTAGAGTATAAGTAGGAGTACAACACAGTGCTAGTGAAAAATATCCACATTTAAGTATAACCCTTAAGTTTTCACAAGAAAAATTTAACTAACCCTATTGCGGAAAAATGGGTTCTATTGCCAATGAGCATGCATCACAAGAACTAGTTGATGCAAAGACACATTTAACAAACCATTTTCTATCACATCAAAAAGGCATGGCTTTAAAGTGTGCCCTTGAACTAGGCATTCTAGAAGTCATACATAACCATGGCAAACCCATAACTCTAAGTAAGCTATCCAATTCACTTTCTATTCATCCTAATAAAACATCTTCATTATCTAGAATTATGAACCTTCTAGTTCATTGTAACTTCTTCACTAAGCAAACATCATCCATTAATGGAGAAGAGGAAGAAATTGAAGCATATGATCTTACTCCAAATTCCCATATTTTGTTAAAGGATCATCCTTTAAGTTTAGCCCCATTAAGCCGTTTTGTGTTTAATCCTGATTCGATCAAACCCGGGTTTTATCTAAGCAGTTGGTTTAAGAATGAAGATGAGAGTCCTTTTCATAGTGCTCATGAAAAGAGTTTTTGGGAATATGGTGCACAAGTTCATGAGTACAATGAGGTTTTTAATGAAGGAATGGGAAGTGATTCTAGATTTTTGGCAAATACTTTGGTGAATAATAGAGAATTTAAGGAATTAATGGAGGGGATTGAGTCATTAGTTGATGTTGGTGGTGGTGATGGAACCCTAGCTTCCGCCATTGCTAGGGCTTTTCCTAAGGTGAGTTGTACTGTTTTTGATCTTCCACAAGTTGTTAAAGGATTGAAATCTGTTGAGAAGAATTTGAAGTTTGTTGAAGGTGATATGTTTGAGGGTGTTCATCCGGCTCAAATAGTCTTACTCAAGGTACGTAAATATGTACTTAATCTTAACTAGGAATGGTCATGGTTTCACACCTTATTGATCAACTTTGATCCTTTTCAATCTTTTTTTTAAGATTAAAGACAGTGTCGAAAGATTCACTAATCTTTGAGTTATTTTTGTGTCCATATTTAGACCAAATTACAAGATCAAAAATTAAACTCGTTGGTGAATTATCTTACACTTGTTCTAGTTTTATTTTTTTTTGAGATCTTATAATTTAGATCGGATCTGAGTCCTTTTGTTATATATTAATTATTTTAATATAATACGTTTATATTTTAATTATAAAGTAGAAAATTTAAAATATGACCATTTTTTTACATATGATCATACCTTCAAATTGTACTATTTTAATCAAGACAACAAATTTTCAGTTACCACACCTTATCCATTAATTTTTTTCAAAACAAAAAGATTCAAATGCTTTCCTTTTATTTAATATTACCATTATTTAAAGGTGTGACACTTTTATTATATAATATGACTATGATGAAGTAGGACAATCAAATATGACCATTGAGTCATTGACTACCTAAAACAAGTTTTCTTTTTTTCATTTTTACATATGAATTAATAGTCAAACTTCATAAATGCTATCCAATTAGTAGTACATCAAAGTGAGATTCCTATATAATAATTTAGTTAGTTTTTAAAAAAATAAGATGAATTTAGAAATCATATGATTAAAATTTCTTTTTTGAAATATGAACTTATTATATTTTTCTTGATGTTATATTTGATAAATAAAAATAAATTTGAATGACAAACTAATCATAATGAACATGTATGCAGAATATATTGCATGATTGGAGTGATGATCTATGTGTAAAAATACTTGAAAAATGCAAAGAGGCAATTCCAAGCAAAGGAGGGAAGATAATAATCATAGATATGGTTTTGGATCCCAACAATTACACAAGCAATGAATCTCTTAATAAACTATTGTTAGACATGCAGATGATGAATCTTATGATTGGTGGAAAGGAAAGAACTGAGCAGGAATGGAACAACATTTTCATCAATGCTGGTTTTAGTCACTATAACATCCTTCCCATTCAAGGCCCACAATCTGTCATTATGGTCTATCCTTGAATGCTTTTTCATGGATATAACTCTACAAGTCTACATATTCATAAATCATAACATAAAAGAATTTTAAATCACAAATAATATATAACTTTATTTTGGGTTATAAATTTTTATATGAGGCTTAAATTCTACTTTGAGCCACATTTTTTATTGTGTTACTGTTACACTGAAATTATTAACGCCTAAAACGCTTTTTCGGGTAGTATATATATAATTAAATATAAGTTTAGACTTGAAGTTTTCAGAATTTGGATAACATAATTTTTGTATATTACAAGAAAAAGCGTAATTTTGAGCGTTAAAAATTTTAGAAATCAAATACGGGAACATAGTAAAAAGTGTGACATCAAACTAATTATTTGTGATGAAATAATTTGGCTTCAAGGTAGAATCTGAGCATCAAGAAATAAAAGTATAACTCAAATTTACAAAATTTGTCGTTTAAGATTCTATTTTCTTATGTATATGTGTTATTGTAGTTTCACTAAATTGTAATGTTGTTTTTTGTTATTGTATCGTGACTCAAGAGTGTCATTGTTCTGTGTTATCATCCTTTCTTTTTAAATTAGGGGCCGGGGCACTTGTGCAAGTGGGCAAGTCCCTTTGTCCTCCTTACAAAATAATAATACATTGGCTTCTTGAAGACTTGAACAATTAATTTTCCTACAATTCATAGAAAAATAATTATTTTCCGTTGCATGTATGTCATATATATATATTCAATCAATTAATATACGTTCTAAAGATGGTTTGTGTCTTTGTGAACTTTGAATCTTAATCTGATTTATATTTCATTAGTTCTTAAAATACATAATAATAATAATAATAATAATAATAATAATAATCTCTATTTCATATCTTAATATATTTAATCCTACATCATATGGTTTCATCTCAAGTAGTGTTCTGACCATGATAATATTTAGGCCTAGTAAAAGCTGACCCGACTTGAACCTAATTCGAAATAAGTGGATTTGAGTTCAGATTTTTGTTCCAATTAATTAAATTAACGCCTAAAAATTCGATGTAATCAATGTTAAAAAACTTAAAATGAAAACAAAAAACTATAAATAGGTTAAGTGGGTCGAAACACTACAACATAATTTGCTTTTAGTGGGATATATTTAGCGATATTTAATTCAAATTTCTACTAGTATATATAGAGGCTTTAGTGACATTTATTAGACCCTTTAGCAGCATAATAAAAAATCATACTAAGTTTTTTGCGACATAGGATCTAGTGACATTTCTCACAAATGCCACAATAGACTATAGTAACAATTACATATGCCACTAAATTAAGTATTGCTAAATCACTTTATAGTGGAACTTAAAATAAAAACCAATAATTATTACACTAAAAATATAAATCAGTGGAATTCATTTAATGCCACCAAATCTAATGTCGCAAAAAGTTAAATTTGTTGTAGTGAAATAAGGTCGACCTGATCTGTTGCAAGTAGGGTCAGGGTTGTGATTTTCGACCCAATTAACTAAAGAATTGGGTTTGAGTCAAGGGTTTTCTGTAGGAAAATTTAAATAGAAAAGTAGTGAATTGATTTATTTGGAGAGGAAGGTGAGCAAATATGTAAAATGACTATCTTTCTCATTGCCAAATTGATTACATCAATGGGTATTTATAGTCCTCAATATTGGTTACAAACTTACCTTTTCTAGCAATTTCTATGATAATATTTAGATATTGTTATTTTTTAATTACTTTTTTTCTAGGAAATTCTATTATAATATCTTAGATATTATTATTATTTATTGTTTTTAATTCTTTAGTTTAGAAATATGTATGTTTAATATTTTTGAAATCCTAGATTTTTCCAGATTATTTTAACACTCCCTTCAATCTGAAAAATCTTGAACTCTAAGTTGTCTTCTGAACTCGATAAATCTATCAGTTGATATGAGTTTTGTGAAAATGTCTGCGAGCTGCTCCTCCGTCATGCAAAACTGTAGTTCGATCTCTTTCTTGTCTACCAACTCACGAATGTTGTGGTGTCGTATCTCGATGTGTTTTGATCTGCTATGAAACACTAGATTCTTCGTCATTGTTATTGTTGACATGATGTCGCAGAACATTGTAGTTGGTGTTTATGTTGTAGATCGATCAATATCCTTCTAAGCCAGAATGCTTCACATGTTGCACTTGTGGCTGCAATGTACTGTGCTTTTGCTGATGATAAAGCTGTCGTTGCCTGCTTTTTTGATGACCATGAGACCACCTTGGTTCCAAGTTGAAATACGTACCCGCTTGTGTTTTTCTATCATCCAAGCTTCCAGCCCAGTCGTTATCGGTGTATTCTGTGAGTTTGAAATCTTTTTTAGTCTCGTACATGATCCCATAACTCTTCGTTTTCTTAATGTATCTAAGAATCCTCTTTGTTGCTATTAAATGATCCTTGCTCGGTTTACTCATGAACCTGGATACGATGCTGACAGCGTTAACTATATCTGGTCTTGTATGTGTGAGATAAATGAGAGAATCGACCGAGCATCGATACGTTGCTTTGTCAACTTTTGGTTTGCCATCGTACTTTAATAACTTCTCATTGATTACCATTGGTGTAGCCAGTGCTTAACACTTACTCATGTTGAATTTTTTAATAAGGTCTTCTGCATATTTCTCTTATGATAGAAATATTCTTCCTGGGCTTTGTTTGATTTGTATGCCAAGAAAGTATTTCATTGTACCGAGGTCTTTCATCTCGTACTCCTTCATCATAGCCTTTTTAAATTCTTCGATCATTGTTAGATGTGTGCCTGTATAGATTAGATCATCCATGTACAAGCATAAAATGAGAAAGTTGTTCCCTTGCGTCTTGATGTACAGTGAATGTTCACTCGGACTCTTGATGAAACCATGCCGAAGAAGATAATTATCGATATTGCTGTTCCACGCTCGAGGTGCTTGTTTGAGTTCGTAGAGAGCTTTTCGAAGGCAGTATACTTTGTCTTCTTGGCCTTTGATGACATATCCCTGCGGTTGCTTGACGTACTCTTCTTCTTCGAGTTCTCCATTTAGAAATGCTCATTTGACATCAAGCTGAAAGACTGGTAGCTGATGTTGTGTTGGTAGTGCCAGAACTGTTCTGATTGTCTCCATGCGGACAACTGGTGCATATGTTTCGTTGAAATCAATTTCTGGTTTTTGTGCATATCCTTTTGCTATGAGCCTTGCTTTGTACTTGTTGACGGTGCCATCATCGTTATGCTTCACCTTGTAAACCCACTTGAGTCTGATGACTTCCTTGTCTTGTGGCTTGTCTACAAGCTCCCATGTGTGGTTCTTCTCGATCATTTTAATTTTTTCGTTCATTACCTTGATCCATGTTTCTTCTTGTGCTACTTCTTGAAATGTTTGTGGCTCACTAAAGAAGAGCGCCCATCATTGCTTGGTCATAATGGCAATCTTGTAGCCATATTGGCGGTTGCCGATCTCGTGTTGATCTTTGGGCTTCTTGATGTTGAGGAGTTAAGCGTGGTGTTTGGCTTCTTGATCTTAGGGATGATCTTGTACTTCCAGGTGTGCTTGGACTCAGAGATGATGAGTTTGTTGGTTGGTCTGCTCCGTCTTCTTCACTTGGATCTCTTGGGAGAGTATCTCCTTCACGAGCTTCAATTTTCTTTTCTTTCCACGTCCATTCTGCTACCTCGTCGAAAATTACGTCTCTTGAAATAATTAATTCTTTGGATTCGGGCTTGTAGAGGTGATATCCTTTTGTTTCGTGACTGTATCCAATGAATATGCATTTTTCTCCCTTCTCATCGAGCTTTTCCTAATTCTTCTTCAGGATATGGGCATAAGCTACGCACCCAAACACTTTGAGGTACTCTACTCTTGGCTTTCTTTTGTGCCAAGCTTTATATGGTGTAAAATCCGTAATTCCGTTTGTGGGAGATCTATTGAGGGTACATACTGTCGTGTGAACAGCTTTGGCCCAATATCTTTTGGGTAGATGTTTACTCTACATCACATGCTGCGGGCCATCTCCGATATATTGCGATTTTTTCCTTTATAAGACACCATTTTGTTGAGGTGTGCATCTTGCTGTATGTTCTCTTTTAATTCCATGTTTCTTATAGAAGCTGTTGAATTCGTTGCTTGTAAATTCTTCGCCACGATCAGTTCTAAGGATCTTAAGAGAATGTCCATTTTGATTTTCTATGAGGGTTTTGAATTGCATGAATTGGAAAAAGCTTCTGATTTTTTCTCCAGAAGATATACGCACATCATGCAGGAGTAGTCATCTACAAACAACAGAAAATATCTTTTTCCGCCAAGAGATGGATTCTTGGTAGCACCCCAAATATCTGCATGAACAAGCTATAGAGGAGACTTGGCTCTCCAAGATGCTGCAGGAAATGGTAGGTGAGACGGATTCATCATTTATTGAGGTTAAGGCCACTTTTTCTTCGACATCTTTAAAGGGAATTTTTTGTTGGGAGCCATTTCGAAAGTTGTTATTATCTGATCTTTATTTTTATTATAAATTTGACATTTGTTGTTCTCAAATTTAACCATATAGCCTTTTTTAATTAGTTGGCCTACACTTAATAGATTTTGTGCAAGTCCGGGAACATTATTAACTTCATGAATTAATTTTGATGAGCCATCTTTTGTTTTAACGACGATTATCCCTTTTTCGGCCACATTTTCTTTTTTACCGTCGCCAAGTGTAATGTGTGTTTTAACATTTTGGTCAAGAGTGACAAAATAACTTTTATCGCCCACTCATGTGATTTGAACAACCACTATCAATATATCATACGTCATTTACTTTTTCTTGTGCATTTAATCCATTGTAAAATATTTGTTCATCGGATTTATTATTTTCGGAATAGTTTACTTCTTCCTTTTGTTGATACCAACAATCTTTTTCGAGGTAAGTGTGTTTTTTACACTTCTTACATCTATAATGGCAATCATTAGTATTGTGGTTAGTTTTCTTACATAATTTACAATAATGGCCATTTTGATTATTTACTCGACTCCCTTGATTTTTAAAATTTCCTCTCCTCCTACCACGATTATATGATGTTTCTCCTTTTTCATAATTTTTGCCATGACCATTTTTATTTTCACCATTAGAAAATTTTAATTTAGTTTGAAAAGCTTGTTCTAGTGGTTTTTTGTTAAATTTTTTTAATCTATCTTCATGTACAAGTAGTGATCCCATCAGTTCGGGATACTTAATTGAGATAAATTTTTCTTTTGATACCAAATGTGTTTAATGTGTGTAGGTTGTTTAGAGGTCTTGGTTTAATTTGCTTTTGATACCAAATGTAGGAAAGTTTAGATAGAAAAGTAGTGAATTAATTTATTTGGAGAAGGTGAGCAAATATGTAAAATGACTATCTTTCTCATTGCCAAAAATTGATTACATCAATGGGTATTTATAGTCCTCAATATTAGTTACAAACTTACCTTTTCTAGCAATTTCTATGATACTCTAGGATTTTTATTTTTATTTTTTAATTATTTTTTTCTAGGATTTTCTATTATAATATCTTAAATATTATTATTATTATTATTATTATTATTATTATTATTATTATTTTTAATTTTTTTTTAAATCTTTAGTTTAGATTTTTTATTTTTAATAATTTTAAAATCTTAGATTTTTCTAAATTATTTTAACATTTTCTGTCTGTTTATATATGACCCAAATCCGATTCAACTTTATCTATTCCACAGGGCTAATAATATTTTTCTTATGCTCATATAGTCACTATCCATCCGATTTATATCTTATTTGTGTCATTAGAAAGATTGTAGTACAAAACTCATAAATTTTACCCCCTTGCCATCATGAATAAGAAGTGTCAAGAGAAACTCCTCTATCCATTAATCCATTATAATTTTCGCAATTTAATTTTGTATGTTAAAGGTTTTTAATTGCTTTGTAATACAACAAGTTTTAGGAGATACTTAAATACTGTGTGGAGGCCGAGTAAAAAATCATAATTATGAGGTTTGATGTTAAGCCCTAGATTAAAATAACTAGACTAAAAATAAAAAATAGTTAATTCCCCATAATTTTAAAATTTCCATATGGTTGGATACAATCACTTGTGATATTGAAGTTTGAGGATTGTCATTGAAATTATTTGGTAAATGACATTTTAATTGACTTTTGTCTTTTTTTGGTTGGTTTTTGCCTCTAAGTATGTTAAATTGTTAAAAAGTCAAAAAAAGTTATGGTAAATTTTTTTCGATCAAATAGATAGTTAACTTTTAGGTCAAAATAAACAATGTATCCTTATTAATTTTTTCATTAGTTTCTTTCTACTTGTTGATACATTTTTTTCTCTAACAGACAACTAACAATAAATATTTTAATTTATCAAACAGCACCTACCATATTAATTTAAAAAAACTTACAAAAACAACTAACAATTTCAATAGGTCAAAGAAGTTAGTCAAATAAGGCGAACACCAAAAGCCAATAACCATCTATCAAAACACCTTTACAAATAGGAATGGACAAGGGTCGAATCTAGATCTGGTTCAGCAAGACTTAGATCTAAACCCTATTTTTTATTAGACATAGAACCGAAAGATTTATAGGGTCTGAAAAATTTGAACATAGACCATTAGGGTCTACAGGTCTAGGGTCTGAATCTAGGTTTAAAACAATATTTTTTTTTCAGAAAAATTTTACAAATATATAATATAATTTTCGTACATTCGTATAAAATGTTTTTAAACCTTTTCATCTAATAAGGATATTCTTATCATCATCATCATACCCAGTGTATCCTGCCCATATAAAATTATGAGCAGGGTCTGGGGAGAGAAAGAAGGCGGCAACTCATACCCATAAAGGAGAGCGGCCAAAGAATCCCGCAACTCTAAAACGATCACGAGCAGTTCCTGTAAGAAAAAAATTGAGTGGGGCTGACGCTAACTCCTAACAAGGATATTCTTATACTTTATATTAATTGAGCGACCAAATCTAGAAAGTTTTTCGACTTTTAAATTCTTATAATGAAATATTTATCAGGTATTTTGATTTTTAAAGTATAGACAAAATCATACAACGAACACGAACCAACAAAGCTCCAAATCACGTAATGTTCCAAAATATAAAAGTTTCAAATCTAATAATTAAATACACATAATAGCTTATAAATAATTTTGAAAAAAGATATAAATGTGTACATGGTCGGATCTGAATTTCAAATGTGTGCACCCAGACCCAGACCTAGACCCGACCCAAATTTGACCCGAGCTCATAGTATCCAAAAATAGGTGAATCCAAATCTTTAAATTAGAATCGAGTTGAATCGAGTCGAGTCTAAATCCTTAGAGTCTAAGACCCATGACGCAACAAATTAATTAAAAAAGGACAAAATAATGATATTCAAAAACAAATAAGTACTCCATGTAGTAATCCGTTCCCGCTCTACCTATTTTATTTTATATTTGCAGTTAATGATTAATGTTAGATAGGAGTACTTAAATGTTTCTGTTCACAATCTATCGGTCTACTCTTATTTTCACACAATCTTCCCTCGCAAGCTTCATCACTCTTTCTCTTTCGTCCTCCCTCTTCATTCCCAGATTTTCTCCTTCCTCCTCCCCTGGATTTCAACCATGAGAAGAAGCACTAGAAGGTCTACAATGGCGGTATCTATTCACAACTCTCTTGAATTTGACTCCCTCAATAAAATTACCACCAGAAGATCTTCTTCTATTCTTCCTCAATTCGAAGAAACGCGAAATGCGGTAATTTTTTCTCCTTTTAAATTTCTGATTTTGTTGTGTAACTTTGTAATTTTAGCGTTTATACTTTATAATTTGAGTTGAATTTGCTTTAAATTTATACTGTTTAGAAATTGATCTTCTCTGTGATGGAAGTCTAGGCTCGGGTCCTAGTTTCATTTGATTGGAAAACCTATTATTATTGAATTGTGTAACATCTAATAGAAGAATGATAGTCGAGTGTGTTGTGCACACAATTATAGGTGAGTGTTCGACACGAACTATCTACTATCCTGTATCTACCACCACTGTAAATGTTTATATTGATGGAATGCCTTGAGATGTTTATGGCGAATGAGAAGTGTATGGTGTGTAGTACCGAGTTGCTGTGTTGCTGCTGCATTGCTCACACAAGCAGGTTTATTGCTCAACGGATTTCTTGGTGTATATTGTAGCTTAAGCTTTTGTTTGGCAAGGATGTAGCTTTATTAGCAATCAGAGAGGCGCAAAAGCTAGGGTTTTGCAAGGAGAGGTAAAAACCTCACACAAGGATAAAAAATATGAAGTTAAGTTGATTTTATGATGTAAGTGTTGGAAATAAATAATGCAAGTTAGTGATGAATAGCAAAATAAAGTAAATAATCAAGACAAAGAGTTTAAGGTGGTTCACCAAATATGGATTACATTTACCATCTAACTTAGGATTAATATTACGTGTTTAAAAGAGAGAACACAAAACTTGATAGGTATTACAATGGAGGTTTAGCGTAAGGAAGAGAGGAGCTAATAGGGTGAGAAATAAGCTAGAAGGTTGCTCTTTGTAACACCCCTGAATTTCCAACCTCTTATACAAAACCAAAATCACATATGACAGAAGGAATTCCGGGTGTTACATTTAAAAATAAAATAAATAAAATAATAATAAACTTTAAAAATGTGAGTAAAAATTTTGGCAACATCTACTAACCATCAAATATGTGGTAGAGCAATTAACACAATAAAACATTAAACTAATCTAAGGCATCATTGCCTTCCAAATCTCACACCACGGCGGAATGATTCATCGCCGGCTTCTCAAATCAACACGTTGAGCATGGATCGTGGTTCCAGTGTCAACACTTATGTTTTAAAATGACTTAACTCTTTAAAACCATACAAAGTTATAAACTACGTAGCGGAAATACAAATATACAAAGGACGACACAAGGCCTCACAACAAAACGTATACAACCAAAGTTTACAAAAGATAAATATAAACTACAAAATCAAAAGATAACGGTATGACACAGGTTATGCTTCGCCCTCATTACTCTCCCCCAATGCAATGCAATGCAAGTGAAGCTCCAATACCTGCTACGTCTGTCTATGATCATCCTGCTGTTCGACATCAGACCAAAGGCCAATGTGTCATAGCAGGACAATCATAGAGAGTCATCAAACAATCAAACATAAACACAAACACGAACACGTCAATAACTAGCATCGAATATAATAAGGCCAACTACTAGATAACATTATGTTATACAAGATAGATGATTTCATAAGACACAAGCACAAATAGTAACCGTTTATCGTCCACCTATACTTAATCTCATTAGGTTCTTTCCAAACCGAACCATGTATTCTCAGTTAGAATGCAGGTCTTCACACTCCTCTTCTCAAACATAAACTCTTGTAAAACACGCGTAGTATCAACTCAACCAAGGCATTAACTGACTACCTAACACATGACCCTATAGAGCTTGTCTACCTTAAGATAAGTGTGATCATAGTCTATCTTTGGGACTGGTATCTCCCTTATGGTAACTTAACTTAGGCGCACTGCTCACTAACATCAACTACTCTATCATTGTATAAATTTTCTATCAATGAGTAAACCTTCTATCAATGTGTAAGCTTTCTATGAAGGAATAAAGTTTCTATTAATGAGTAACATTCTATCAGTGGATCTTTTCTCCACTTTATGGCATAGTGACACAGCCATGGGCGTTGTTGGCCACCTGGGCCCCATGGCAAAGTATGAGCTCATAACCCCTCCAATTGACCCTCTAAGGTCCTACCTTCGGGAAAAACTAACACACTGGGGTACTAACCCAGTCAAGGGGCGGTATCGGCCACCCGGCCCCTAATGGCAAAAGTATGCTCATACCCCCCATACAGTGATCCCGTCGTATCTCACCTACGGGACTATTAAATCAACCGGACATAATCCAGTTGAGTCACGCCAGCTAATCATAATCTAATACTTTATCAAATGGGAATAACTTTCGCTTTCGACTATTAATAAGTGCCCTGGGATAGCAGAACGCTGAAACCCACTGAGCAACTCACACAAAATATGAAATTCATCTATAAAGGAGTCATTCTAACTCCAAATAAGACATAATCCAATTCTTAAATAAATAAGGGGGTGGTCCCGCCTTCTTCTAACACTCTCATTCTCTAAACTATTCTAAGCTCAAGGAGTTCATAATCGATAGCCCTTCATATATAAAGTTTTCTCACTAACCTCATAGTTTCGATACACTACATATTATCACAATAAACAATAATGTCTTAAGGGAAATTGCATATAAGGGTTAGTTACTGCGTGTACGTACCTGTAAGTGTCACTGCACGACCAAAAGTCAAACATCACCCAACTAAAGTTCTACCTTCCTCTTATGAATTGGGCGCCTATAAGTTAGGAGTAGAACTAATAAGTAAACTTATCTACTTTGTCATACCAGCTAAAAGCCAAAGTAACCACAATCATCCATTCACGATAAGTTTTCAATTATTTCTAGCACGTACGCAACTCATTCAACACCAATCATAATCGTTAATTCCACAATAATACAGGTCTTTCCATCAACAACAGAATAAAAAGGATTATGTGAACCGTTTCCTTACATCATTTAACTTTGAGTTATAACAATTCACATTATCTTAAAATAAAACAACTATTCACACTTAAGCTTCACAATGTTAAATATAACACTAATATGACATGATGACAATTCTTAAAGCGATCGGATCGCGACATCTTTCGCTTCGTTCTCCAGAGCTAGGAAGACTACAATCGAGCATCACCGCAAGTAACTTAGCAACCTTCTACAATAAGTTGATATTATTCCTTTGGCCTTACTAAAATTATGCATTATAACTTTAATAACAACCTAATATGAGCACTTGTAATTCACAACAATCAAACCACACAATTAACAACCACACCACTTCTATATTCAACTCTAATCATAACCATTAACATCTATATCTATCACAACAATATTTAACCAAACTAAGTCTTAAAACAACTTGTAACTTTCCAATCAAGCGTCACACCACCAAAATATAGCATAAAACACACATCATTATTAATTTTATCTCTAACTTCAAACCCTAGTCATTTCATGTTCAAAGATAGCACTTTTGACTATTATCCATAGCATGAATCAATTAAACTAATACACAACCAACCCAAGACTCATAAACTTGATAAATTCTAATTAGAAACGAGAAATTAATCAATAAGAGGAGTGAAAGGTGGCTTACAATAGGTGGAACTAGGAATGGACCACGAGATTGAGGATTTTGTGGCGGTGGCGCGATCCAAACGCAGCTCTAAGGAGCCGGTGGTGGTGCTGGGCTCGCTGTTGCCGTGGAAACAACCACAAACGTGGTTGCTGCTGTTATTGAGACTCGCGGCTGCTGCAGGTGGAAGGAGGGCGTGTCTGCTGGTGGAGGGGAGAGCAACGTGACCTGGTGGTGGTGGTGGTGGCCACGGTGGAGGCGGCAGCTACTGGTTTTGTGAGCCGTGAGGGAGAGGGGAGTGAAAGAGAAGAGAGAAGAGAGAAGAGAGGGATGGGTGAGCCGTGAGTTTTTGAATGAGAGGGCAATGGTATCTCACTTAAAATTCTAATTCATCCTTTATTTTATTTTATTTATTTACTTATTTATTTATTTATTTATCTAGATTCATTTTCTTGCGAGGTTTAACTAAGAAACTCACCTTTGTGTGCTCAAACATTTTAACTAAATAATCATTTTGATTCGAACCTCTTTATTTTAGAAATCGTAACTATATTTTTAATATATGTATATACGTTAACATTTAAATTCGTATATGAAAGAAATTTATTAAAACTAATTCAAAAAGATAATTTAATATAATTATAAAATCTCCAAAAGTTATTAAAATAGTAAATAATTACGTCATTAAAAATCTCGGGGTGTTACACTATTACAATGAGACTTTTGGTGCTTTATAACTAAGTGTATGAGGGAGTATTTATAAGGGGACTAACATGTGAAGAATGGGGCAGCACCTAAAGCAAGCAGCAGGCTGCCAGCAGGTCACGAAAAATGGGCATTAACATCCGCTCGACCCTGGCTCGACCAGGGCTTGGTCGAGCGACCTGCAGGTCATCACTTTGTAGTGGGTTCTCTTGTTCCCTTGGTCCCTATACTCTTTGCACTTAGTACTTTGTCCTTGCTTCTGAAATACTTGCCTTACAAAGCCAAGTTCTTGCACCTCCAAGCCTCCACTAACTATTAGTACAATGTACTAATGGTACTTGCTCGATACCCAATCACCCAATCACAAGAATGGTACTTTGTCCCCTTCTTGTTTACACTAACAATCTAGATTAATTATGTTAATCTTGTTGTGATTATTTGGTGAACAAAAGTTACTAATAATCCTAACAATCTCTACTTTGATTTGTGTTCTCCAAGTCACAAAACATCACCTTCAAGATTCATCCAACAACACTCACAAATATCTCTAGCTAGACAACATACTCAATAAAACAAATTAAACATGTGCACGAAACATACAAAAGCACATGCACTACAATGCCCTCTAAGGGCTTACAAAAGAGTATGATTAAACATCAATCAAGTTCATACAACCCATGGACTTGGTTGTGGATATTGGAATTACATTCAAGTCATCAAAAGAAGTATCAACATCACCATGCTTGGTTGAAGTAGTGGCTTTACAAACAGAACTAACTAAGGTTGAACCAAGTAGCTTATACAAGTCATCATCATCAATGAGCCCTTTCAAAACAACTTATGGCTCTTTTCAACCTTCATAACTCCACCTTCACCAATGCACACAAAACCTTCTTTATCGAAAGTATCAAGGGAAATTAAGTGCCTATTCATGCTTGGAACATAGGACTCTGGATAATGTTCTCACAACACCATCAAACATAATGATCCTAACATCACCAACACCAACACCAACTATCGGACAACTAGTCTCATTGCTCATAGTGACTTTTCTTCCATCAACCTTTTGATAAGTTGAGAAGAAACTAGAGTTAGAAGTCATGTGGTTAGAACATCTCGAATCCAAAACCCAAAAATCATCACCCTTGTACTCGCGAGTAACAACAAGAGCACTATATCATATTCTTCCTCAAGATAACTAGCCTCGGCGGAGCTAGTTCCTTTGGACTTGCAATCATCGGATTGTTTGGATTTTAACTTCTAACAATCTCTCTTAAGATGGCCTTTCTTCCTACAATAATTGCAAGTCATGCCTCTCTTGTTCCTACTTGACTACTTAACAAGCAATGCATCATTTGACTCAATGGACAACTTTCGTGCAAATTGAGACTCAATAAGATCCTTTTGTGTCAAGGCCTTTTTAACATCCTCACTACATAAAGTGTCTCCACCATATAACAAAGTCTCTCTAAAATGCTTATAAGAAGGGGTAGAGAACATAATAAGAGAATGACCAAGTCTTCATCATCAAGTGAAACCTCAATATTTTGCAAATCCAAAACTATAGAGTAAAACTCATCAAGATGAGGTTTCACAGGCTTACCTTCTTGCAACCGGAGATCTTACCATCTACTCTTCAAGAGTAATCGATTGGTAACACTATTGACCATGTAGAGTGATTCCAACTTCTCCCAAATCCCTTTTGAAGTCACCTCCTTTACAACACTCAAGATTTCATTGGAGAGGCAAAGTTGTATGGCGGATAAAGCTTTTGCATCAAGAAAATAACAAAAGATAAAGAAGAATGTTTTTCTTGTATTGATTTGTAATAAGGCTGTACACTTATATATACATACAGAAGAACTAAAAGAAATTCAGTTATAACAAATTCTATCAATTACATATAGTGTAACAACCTAATACAAGTCTCTAACTAACTATTGCTGAGTCATCATTCTTGAAATATAACACTCACACACTTGTATTAAGTGCACTCATCTTTTTGCTTTATCCTTCTGACAGCTGTACATTAAGGCACTCCACCATCTGCATTTGCTCAATCATCAACAATCATCAACTGCACCTGTGTCCTTAGATAATTGATGCCCTATATTCTCAACAAATACCAACAAATATGAATTGTGATTGTAGAATTGGAAATGCCTAATTCAAGGTTAAAGTTGCCATGCATCTATATTTCTGTACACCCATTACCCCGTTGAAAATTTGAAAAAAATGTTTCTTTTTAGTTTTTCCCTTAAAGGTAAGCTAGGACTATCTCTAAAAAAAACTACACAAAGAAAGATTGAAATAAGAGTGCCCTTTTTCCTATGAAAAGGAGAAAATGTGAGGTTTTAGAATGTTGATTAAGAAAAGGAAGTATGTAAAAGCAAACAAATAATAATCCTTTACCGGGATTTTCTTGGGCAATTGCTTAAAAATTAATAAATATGTTTATTTACACTTATCTGTCAGTAGTGATTGCAAAAACCACGGAAGTAAAATATCTTAAATTCCTTGAATAATGTTTAAACTTTAGGTGTATGGAACGGATTGTGTATCATAAGTAAATTGCATTTTGTTCTCCTAAAAAAGATCATAATTTCATGAAAAATGGAAGTGCTTATATTTTAGTTTTGTGGAACACCTGGTTCATAAGATTACTATTAGTTTGCAAATTGATAACAAAACACATGAAATGTAAATCACAAAAGTCTACATGTTCCTTCGTTTCCACTCTTTACTTGTTGTCAATTCCAAAATGATAGTATTTGTAATTAACTTGGATTTACAATTTAGTGTCTTTGGTATAAAGAAGCTTACATGAATTCATTTATAAAGTTTGATTTAGTTGGAATAAGTTAAGTCCAGAAATTAATTGATGGATTCATGCTTGCTAATTGATGATTACATGCTTGAACTTGATGGATTAAAGTCTGTTTTGTAAACCTGTTGAAGTCTCTTTTCATTTCCAACTTGGCAGGCTGGAAACTTTACTACCAAGTTTTCGATGTCATCATTTGTTAAGAAAGTGGAAGAGTTAACTCATGATCAGAGAACTGCTTTAGAAAAAGTAGGATTTGGATATTTGATTCGTATTCATCACCATACCCTCCGGAAAAACCTTTTGGTTGAATGGATGGAGCGGTGGGATAGTGATAGAAGGGTCTTTGTGCTTAATGAAAGGGAGCTTACCATCACTTCTGTTGAGGCTGCCCTAATCTTAGGGTTGCGTGCTGCAGGTAAACCCGTGATTCTGCACGAAGATGAACAGTTATCGAAGTTGGAAGAAGAGTATGGAGCCACACAAAGTAACAGAAAGATCAGTATATCTGCAATCGAGGGAAGATTGCAGTCTCTTGGTGATCTTCATAATGAGGATTTTGTGAGGACTTTCTTGTTGTTCATCTTTGGGACAATTCTTTTCCCAAGTTCAAGTGCAAAGGTAGACTCACGCTATCTTTCCCTTCTGAAAGATCTTGATAGAGTGTGTGAGTATGCTTGGGGAGTTGCAGTAGTGGAGGACCTTTTTAATTGGCTATCTAAAAGAAAAGAAGAGCAGACCAAAAGCATTGAAGGTTGCTTGATTCTTCTCCAAGTAAGTTATCAAGTAGTTATATTTCAGTTTTACATCAAATATCAACATATCCATCAACATAGAAATGTTGGGTCTAATGATTAGAGATGTTGAATATTTTGATATCAGATATGGTCCTACGAGCATATAGACATTGGGCGCCCAATTTCCCTTAGTTATTCTTCAAATTTTCCGCGAGCTTGCCGTTGGGAAAGTAGTAGGTGTAATAGTCAAAGGCACTGGTTCACAACTAAGTTTAATGAGCTTGAAGAGAATCAAGTGAGTGCTGTTCTTTCAGTATTGTGCTTGCTAGTTGTAAATTTATCCTACTAACAATATTCTGTCCTATGAACTGAAGCCACCACCCAACATACACAGAATATTTAATGTGTTATGCTGCTGTTTTTGATTTTACATGGTACATTTAGGTAACCTGGAAGCTGCAGCCAATAGCAGCTGAGTTGAATATTGATATCATACGAGAGCTATTGGTCGAAGAGGCGGAAGGAGAAGTGAAACTTTCAATGAGAACAAATACCACAACATCATCCATTACACCAAAGGTTAATATTTATATTCGACTAGGCTGCAATTCAAAGAGGAACTTATTTGCTTGCAAGAACCCACATATGTTAATAAAAGAAATCCAACGATGAGTGATGATGATATAACATGAGAAATATACGAAAAAAAATACTTTTTTATAATTGGCAATTGAGTCATTTTATAATTAAAATTCAAAGTAATTGTATTTTTCTTTGCGGTTATACATGATCTTTGTATCTTCTGATCAGGATTTCAAAGATGGTATATTGGATGAGGAAACAAATGGAGGTGTGGGCATATGCCAGCATAATCCGCAGGATGATTTTCGTGAGGATTCAAGGCAATCCTCTGAAGTGTCAACCCTTGTAGAAGAAACCGAGGCACAAGAGATTGTATCAACTAGGAGAAGCTCCAAAATAAGTTCCAAAACAGTGGGGCTCCCACCAAAGGTTAGAAATATGAGGCCATTTAAGCGTCAGTTATTTAAACTGGAACTTGATTATTGTATAAAGATTTTCTTTTGCGATGTTATGAGTATATTGGAGATAATCTATCATAAACTTACTAATTAATATTTGTAGCACGACCCATTGAGCTGCAATGTCTGGAGTTCTAATTCTAGAAGTTTTTTACTTCATTTTTTTGTTGGCTGTTTATTAGAGTATTAGCCGGCATACAATATTGGACAAGGAGTCGCATGGAGGTATGGGAAGAGGCCAGGGTGATATTCAAGCTGACATCCCGGAGGATTCTAGGCAATCAACAGATTTGTCAGTGATAACTGAAGATTATACGGAATGTTCCTCCTATGTTTTGCAAGAGGACCAGATTGAAGAGAACTCTCACTGTGTCAAGGTTATATACACAAAAGCTTATCTTCACTAATGATTTATCTTCTTAAGTATGAGGTTGAATTGTATATTACGTTGAAGATAGAAACACATTCAAGAAATCAAAGCAGAACAGATAACATCAATCTCTTAGTGATACTAATGGTTGCAATATATAATTCATTTTATTAATAACAAATATGTGTTTTCTATATCTTGATGTGCCTTCCATGCTCTAAAGCAGGAGCTCTGCATTTTGGTTTTACCTATCCTTCTTTCTTTGACACCCTTATATAAATGTGCAATATTTAGGGAGAAGATGTTTTAGAATTTGAGAAGTCAAAGCCAAATCATTTGGTTGAGCTTCAAAATGAAAATGCTGAATTGAAAAGTCAAGTGGCGGACTTGAAAAAGGAAGTGGCCAACTTGAAAGATCTAGAAGACAACCTAAGAAAGGAAGTGGCTGAACTGAAAGAAGACAACCTACGCTTAAGGGCTCCTCCACCTGCGGACAATATAGAGCGGCTTATTGATGCATACTTCAATGGAGTTACGGATGCTTCAGAAGTGGTTTTGCTTTGGTAAGAAAACCCCATTGACATTTCTGATCTTTTGTCCATTGGCGTCTCATCTTATAATACCACTTTCTGTAATCCTATTGTCTTATTTTGTCATAATCCAAACATATCTATGCTTCATTAAAATCTGATTTAACGGGTGGGATACAAGATATGATGGTAAGATAGAGTTCATCAATTCAATCTAAAATATAGTCTAATTCTATTATCTTATCATTGTATTTTGGCAGATGAAATCAATTATCTTCCTGTAGGAGCTGCTTTGGCCGATGTTTATCGTTTAATTAGTGTAGAAGTATTCAATTTTCGATTGCAGCACCTGGGATCAGTGTAGAATGGATTGCACTTGGCCGGTATGATAAAGTTATCTAGTGCCGTTCTGTAAGTAATAGTTTTGAAAGTTTATTATAATATTAGAGTAAAATATTATGAGATTTTTCAGCAATCACCTTATTCTCACATTCTCTTATGTAACATATAACTTCAGACATGAATGTGAGGCGACCAGTTGTTGTTTCTCCAATAGCTGCACGCCTGTAATAATAGTAGTAATGTATATGTTTAGTGAAAATTTTTAGCGTCCATTTATGTATTGTCTTTGTTTCACAATTTAGCGTCTTCATGCACAATCTGTGGTGTTTGGCAGTTTTTTTTAGGCCATATTGTACACTTGTTTTTTAAATTCTCGTTGCCCTCTATTTTGTTACTAGTGGAGTGTTGCTTGGGATTCTTGTTACTTGATAGTACAATTGATTTTACATTTTTTGGCGAATGCTTACAGTAATGTAGTGATAGTGAAGCAAGCATTCTTGTATTTCTCCAGAATATTTTTTACTCTAAGGTGCATAAACTGTTTGGAATGACCTTACAAATTGGAAACTGTAGACAGTAGAACCTAAGCTATTGGAGGTGTTCTGCTGTTCTCATCTGATTTATACCAAAATGTTCTGAATGGAGAATAATAGACAATCTGTGATGTCGATATGCTATCAATAGTATTATCAGAAAATCTCTGATTTTATCGATTTTATTTATATGAAGCTTAATTGCTCTCAAGCTAGTCATTAACATCTCATAAAATGATGAAGAAATAAATTAATTAGGACTATCGGGGCTTGATGTCAGTGAGACCATCTTTACACTTTTGCTTACTATGAAGTATGAATGTCTGTTTGCCTCCATTTTGCTAGTTGTGGAGTATGCTGGGGATGCTTGTTTCTTGATAATCTGATCGAGTGATAGTACTTTTTTTGTGTTAAAGCTTACACTGATTGCTACCAGTTAAAAAATTCTGTGATGAGTAATTAATCATCATTTTATTAAAATGGAACATTCTTATGTATTTGAGATGGACTCAGATTTGAAATATTTTTAGCAGTCATGCTATGGAATAGAATGAAGTTTTGTATTGTTCATACCCTCGTCAGTAAGCATCAAGTATCTAGAATCTGACACGGTTGTTTGAGGTGTTGAGGTGAAATTATGATCGAGTCTGAGTAACATAGAATCAAAGGCGTCGTTTAAGTTTCATTAAACTGCAATTTATTGAAGGTTAATTAACAAAATTAGATATCCAACTCCACTACAAAGTAACATAAACAGTCTCATTATACTAGTATGAAACAAGGAGACACTTATTTAGACTTTGGAGTCCCTTACACCATCATTATTATAAATCTCCTCTCTTGTAGGTTGTAACCTCAAGTCATACTGCAAGATAAGAAAACAAAGGAAATAATCGTGTTAGATATTCAGATAGTAAGTACAATTTCGAGAAAACTTCTAATGCAAGTCTATGGAAATATAAGAGTCAGATAGTATAAATTTTAGTGCAGTCAGTCTTGGGGCTGAACGTGTAAGACATGCTAACCCCACACTGCGCAGGCAGCTTAGCAGCATGGTCGTAGTTAAACCCTGTCATCTCAGTAGCGGGAGATTTCATACACTCGCAGACAGCCCTATGCTCGCCTGTTTGTTGTACCATAGCCTTAACTGACCTGACTCCGGCACAACACTTTTCTGGTGGTGTACTCGGAGTGAGCCTACTGCTGGTCAGGTGTGGTTTGCAGGGTGACAGACTGTCACTAATTCCACTGCATGATATAACGGCTGCTTCAGTTGGACGCGTGACATTTGCCAACACTGACGATAGCCACCGATACACAAGCAAGCTTGAGAAGAAGTGAGACAACCGCCATTTTTCTTCAGGTTAGTTTACTATTGTTTTCGACAGCATGTAGGCTAAGTTACTATTTTGGTGGGTTTATTTTTAGATGTTGAACATAAGTGGAATGGAGTTTATAAGTAGATTAAAATGGGGGGAAACCAAGAATGCTTATCAGTTGATGGTTGGGATTTGTCAGGTTTAATGCTGCAGGGAAGGATGATATTAAGTTTTTACCTATCATGCAAAAAAAAAAAAAATGAGGCCTCTCTAAAAGTATGTATTTGGTTTTAAAAGCTCTAATTAATATATTTTAACTTCCAAAAAGTTTCAGAAACTTGGAATTACTATGATAAAATGGATACTTTCAAGTTAAGAATTCACATGGGGATATGTACGATTTGTAACACCGTGAGGTGGTGCGCCGGTGATAACGGCCCATTTGATAATCGGTATTAAATAGTGAGAATGGTAATGAAAAGTTAGTGTAATTTTAGTAGGAATCGCTATTAACAAATTTAATGTTCATGCTTATCTTCTTCAACAATCTCATTTTATTCATAAAATTCATTCCAATACATTATCATTTAAATATGTGGTATTAAATGGTAATGAAAAATTATGCGTAAAAGAATTTTCTTATGATTAATTTTTCGTTACCATGGAAATGACATAATACATATCATGAAAATTTACAATACATATTGTGCAAGACGTGGCGCGCCTGTGATACCACAACCTTTCACGCATTCCCGATGAAATGTGCAATTTTTTTTCTTATCTATATTTTGCTGTTGTAACTCGGAGATACATGTTTGACACATGAATTGTTTTGGATGGGAATGAGTTAATGCTGTATGTTTGTGCCAACAGATGAGATAACTATCATAATTTGTTGAGTACTTATTAGATAATAACGCCCACTTCATCCAGCATATCTGTCATAATTTGTTACTTCGAGATATTTGTCATATTGCAATAATAATGTTAATGGAAAAGGAAGATACAATATTGAAAAAATTATTATTAAAGTCAATATATCATCGAAAAATTAAGATGCATATCATCTTAAAATCATATGACAATAGGAGGGAGGACTTTAATGAATTATAAAGTGAGCACCATCTTTAATTCATTAATGTAGTGTAAATCATTTTAGCACATACCCCCAACATGCGAATCCTCGTCAAGTTCGCAAGTAGAAGCAATCAATTAGGGTAGAAAACAAGAGCGGGTTTAAAATAAAATCAAATGATGTGAATTTATTAAGTTTTGTTTTTGAAAAATGTTGATCTTTAAGGCTTGAACCTAGACTAATAATGTCAAATGTTAATTTAGTGATGTCACTTGTTAAATACACTTATTAACATATTTAGTGATGTCACTTGTTAAATGCACTTATTAACCAATATACTTATTAACAAGTTTGCATTCATCTCTGATAGAAACGTCATTTTTTTCAGACCTACTATTATAATTTTTGTTAAAATATTATTGTATAAACAATAAAAGAAAAGCTATGTTTTAAGGAAAAAGAAAACTAGGCATTGGTACATGATATCTCTCAACCTTTTCCTAGGGAACCAAATTTGTACCACTTTCGAAAATTATTGTAAATGTTGCATAGTTGAAAATTGTGGATCCATATTTTGGAGTACCTCTTTTGCTTTAGATTTTACATTTGTGTGGCACTCTAGCGCAAATCACCACAACATTTTATGTTGAAAACTAATACATTGTGTCTATTTAGCAAATGACTTTATTAATTAATTTGATTATTTGAATGTGATGATTGATTTATTAGCTGTTAAGTCAATTGATATATTATATTTAATTATTTTATTTATTTATTTATATTAATATGGCGTAAAATGATACTGAAATAATGATATTTTTAGTTGCAAACTAGGTATAATGACTTAATCGCCTTGATTTAAAATATCTTGATATCTTGAGTCGTGACTTATGACAATTCAATTAGTTTGTAATTTGTCATTATGCATATTATTGATGGAAAAATAAAATAAGAGAATACAAATACATTAAAATAAGAGGAAAATTATATTTCTCCACTTTTTCAATTTATTAATGGAAATATAAATCACATAAAGGTAGCATAGTTAAATATGAAATATGGCTAACTCTCAGATGGCACTATCCATAATTTGGAGCTTCTTATTCTGTGAATTCCAGGTTTACCTTATCCTTCGTTCCTTCCACATATCACTAGCCACTAGGCTTTACTGAACACTGCAAAACACAAGAATAACCTGATTAATTATTTATATCATTTAATATAGAATTATGCACAACTATTAATTAAGATTTAGGAATATCAATTTGACTTGATTATAATTACAGTATGCATGGTTCAAAATAATGAAAACATATAAAAAATTTAGGAGGCGAAATTGTTGTAATAATACACATCAAATGGAAAATTTTCAACAAAATCCTACCTCAATAAAGTATATTTCAGGGTCATATAATACACTAGATATTTGCTTAGAGTCCAAAGCTAGAAAGGGGTCTAATAACAATACAATTCAACAATATTATCATGTAGGATGTAGTGCACTGCTCGTAAAATTATAACTTTGCTTTTGTTAAATACCCATTAAAAATCGAAATTGACCCTCTATAAAACTAACTTATTTCTTTCATTTTGCTTTGGACCCATAAAATATTAGATTTGACCCAGTTAAAATCTAATTGATTTTGTTAATTTATATATTTTTTCATATCAAATTGATTCCTAATTTTATTCGGCATTTGAAGATTTGATTGTAAAATAATGAACTTGTTAATTTTAAAATTATTGAAAAAACACTATTGAACCTAACTTTCATTTAGTATTTTTAAATTGAAATTTTCTGAACACTGTCAATTTTTGGAATTTCGCTCAATATTTTCAACTTTAGTAGAAATGTACAGTTGAAAGTGTTATGAAAAGTACCTGTTGCAATTAACATTAGGGTTAACGGAGTAAGACATGCGTACACCACACTGAGAAGCAAGTCTAGCAGCAACCTTATAATTAAGAGATTTAGTCTTTTGTGCTGCTGTTTTCATGCAATTACAAGCCATCCTACGATCAGCTACGGTTTGAGCTGCGGCCTTGAGTGATCGAACTCCAGCACAACAGTTAGCCGGTGGTGCAGTCGCTCCCGTACCTTTCAAGTACGTCATGCATGGCCCTAGGGCCTTCGTCACCACCGTACATGTCACTGCCCCCTCCACTGTCCGAGGGGCGGCTAGGGCTAAAACTACCATACCAATCACAATTAAACTTACTAACTTCTTTAGCATTATTGCATTTACTTTCATTTTTAAAAATATTTTAAAGATTTTTTTCCTTTAAATCAATTAAATAACTTATGAAATTATTATATGGATTAAGTTGTGTATGATTTTATAGAGGTGTTGGAGGTGGTTGGTTGTTGAAATAATTCAATGTTAAAGAAGAGTGTAAATTTTGTAGGCTTTTACGTGTCCAATTTTGCAAATTTTATTGTGATAAATGATCATATATAAGGTTTGTTGTACGTAAAACTAACTTTGTTTCTTTATCTAACGTTATTGCCTATGAAATTTTGGTCTGGATGGCCATTAATTCATGTTTTGTCAAGAAATTTTAGTGATTTATTGACTTCAAGGTAACTAATTAATTATATCAAATGCAAATATTATTAAATATTTTAAGGTTTTTGGTACGTCACTACAAATAAGTATAGAAATAGCAATGGGAAAAAAGCGATGGGAAGAACTGATTGCCAGTGGTCGCCCTTGCATTCTGTTTATGAAAAATAGCGAGGAAATCGCATCTACTTATTTAATTTAGCGACCAACAAAAAGGCGACCGCCTTAAGGCCCATCGCCCATCCTACTTTTTGACCATTTATCTATCATATGGCGATGAAATGTATAATCGCCATTTTATTATTCTTTTGTAGTGCATTGGAAGTAAATTCACGTTCAAAGTTTGATTTAGTTTTTTGCTTGTAAATTATTTTTGTTTATTTTTACATTTTTTTCCCTAAGAAGAATTAGTGATCTTATAAGAGTAATTACTAAATTGATGTTTGAAGCGCTTAAAGACTTTGGCTTTTATAGCGTCTTTTGATCATATTAAAAACTACGATCTCAATTGAAATTGTAGTACACATAATATTTTTATGCTATCACTTTGCCAAATTTTTAGATCTGTCAATAGATTGAAACCATGTACTCTGCAATAAATAGTTATCATTAAATTTTATATGAGACCGTATTATCATGAGACGAACTCATATAAATAGCTCATTTCTCTAATTGATCATGATATCATTTTAAGATTATACACGATTCATTTAAAGTTATGTATCGTCTTAGATTACTGAACGTCGTTGGTATAATTTCTTGCCTTTATATATCGCTCTTTTACTCGTTTTTATCTTATTACCTCCTTTTACTTTTTACTTTTATGTTTATTTTTTATTTTATTTTTTTATTTTTTAAGGGTAAATGTGTGTTGTACGTTGTAGACTTTAGGGTAGTTGCAAGCTTCACTCTTATTGAAGATTATTTCTTAAGCCCATGAACTCTTTGACCGCACTCTTCTTTATGGGTATGAGTTGCCGTTTTTTTCCCTTCTCAAACCCTGATCATTTTTTTTATAAACGGGATACACTGGAAATGATGATGATGATAATATGGTCACTTTAAGACTATAAAAAGTAATCACTTTAAAACTCTAGGTAATTACTCTAACATTATAAGTGATCGGCCAATAAAAATAGTGTACGGTTACTATGACATCATTTTAATTGAGAATTTATGAATAGTTAAACCTAAGCTCTGTACACTGTATTAAACTTTTTACAAATAAGTAAAAATATTGAAATTGAAGTTTTCCATACTACTATTTCTAATTATAGATTGCTTTTCTTTGTTGAAATTCAATAATCTACGCTGCACAGTCATCTTAAGAAGATATATTTCAGGCACCTTTCTGGACTATATATAGCATCTTATTACGTTTGGTCTTTTGAAGATTGAACGCTCTTAGTATTATACTTCATTTGAAATATTTTCACCAATCACCCATTAATTTATTCAAGTATAAATCTAATTATTATGTGACATAAAAATTGAACGCGAACATACGGAGTCAACTTCAGCCTCACTCAGTCCTAGCTGTTGCAGAAACTGCTTCTATTTTTTCTCGAGTCGAGTGACTCTTTAGCCGCACTCTCCTTTTATGAGTATGAGTTGCCCCCGTCCTTCTTTCGCCAGACCCTGACCATAATTTTAAGCGGGATACATTGGATATGATGATGAAATCTAATTATTATGTAACATTTTAATATATTCGTTTAATATATAAAATTTTAATACTTAACACTTTTTATAACGTATATATAAATACTAAAACTCAAATTATATTGTACAAAAAACAAATGTGATTAAAAAAAAATTAAAGGTTAGGATTACATCATAGAATTATATACTTAGCTTCTAGCTATTTGATATAAGTGTACGACTCCGTCCAAAACTTAATATTCCATTCTTTAAATTTTTTATTTTTTCAATGATCAATTTCACTGTAAATATTTTAAATTTTTAAGAACAATAAGCTTCAACTAGTTATAATTTTTTATGTAATTTTCAAGTATATGTAATTTTTTATATTTGACTAATTGATAATATTGATTTTTGTTAACTGTAAACCCAACTGTTAATGAAAATTTTTGGTAAATTTTGTTATATTGATTAATTATTTGAGAAAAATGAGCTGGAAATTTAAAAATTAATACACTAATCAAAGTAGCTTCATTTTCATGTAAATAAACTTTTCATAGAAGTCACTTAACATAAAATTTTTTGCAATTTGACACAACTAATTAAACATTAGAAAAACAACAAATAAGTTAGGCAAAAAAAAAATTTATTTACCAATTTGGTGGTCATTTAATTGATAATTTAAAGCTTATTTGATGTGTCTACAAGAACTCATGTATGTCTTATTACATAGTAAGACGATGACATAGAGTTGTAGAAAATATCCCAAAGCTTTAAATTATCAATTAATGATCATGTTTAATGAGACATGATCATATAAATATAAAAATAGTCAGTTTCTCACATTCTTTATTTGTAATTACTTTAATACTATAAAATGACAAATACAAAATTATAAATGATCGCTTTATGGTTAAATTTGATAATTTTAATTTTTAAGATTGGTTATACTTCATAAGCGATTAATTATTTACAAAATAAAAAGTGATCTTTTTAAGGTTATAATTAGCAACTTTAACATAGTAAGTGATCATTTTAAGGTTATAAGTAATCATTTTTAATATTGTAAGCATGATTCAGTCAATTGAATATAGATAGTCTTACTGTGAGACCATCAAGTGATCTTATATGAGACAGTTAAGTCTTGTAGGAGACCGTCTCGCCGTAAGATTGGTCAATACAAAAGGCCTATTAGTAAAAAAAATTTTAAAAAAATTGAAATTTGAATCAACAATTGTACATGAATTTTTTTATTAAATAATTTGGGCGGACCCATTAAATTCGAAAAGATTAAAAAATAAGCTTATCATCAAAAAAAAAAATTTCCTAAATAACTTCGAAAATTTTGATTCCCATATTAAGCCTCTTCGTGTCCGAGCCTTAGGTCAGGTATGTTCGCTGACCATTGTTACTAACAACGAACAAAAAAAGTAATCAAAAAAGTCAAAATTCTTTATTCGCTATTATAACAGCGAACGAAAGAGAGACAATGTTATAACATTGAAAGAGACAAAAAAAAATTATAACACGTTTGTGCGAAGAAACATGTTTTAATGTTTTTTACCCTTCTAACGCTATAATATTGTCTCTCTTTTGTTCAACTATTAGTTACGAACAACGTATTTTTTTTTCTTAATTGCTATTAGTAACAACTAACAAACCTAAATTTAGAAGCGAACACAATGATGCTTATTTTGGGAGTTAACTGAAGTTTATTGTGGAAATTAAATTTCTTTTGAGATTCTATTAAAAAAAAAGTTTATTTTACTCAATCTTTCAAAAAGTTGTTTTACAATGAAACCGATCTCATATGATAAAAAATTAGTGATCTAAGTTTGCTCCCAATTGAATACCGACCCAAGTTTGGAATGGGACGTATATAAACGTTGGCCCCGTTGTTTTTAAAGGTTCCATGACCCATGCAACAAATATATGTGCATAATCCGACTTTTCGCGCTTCGTTTCTCTTTTCTGAGTTTTGCTCTTTCTCGTTCTTGTCTGAAGAAATTATCTGATCAGATGATATTCAAATTGTGAAACTTTTTCGTAGGGGATCATTTCAATTTCGATAAAATTAGGATTGCGGCAAATTTGTTTATCATCAAATTGAAGGATTTACCAATATTCATTCGGTAATTGTTTTAATCATTTGATTATTTTTTTTGATCGATCATATTTAGAGTTTGAGGAAAAATTGACGTGATAAGAAGTTTTTTGAAATGTAAATTACTTGCAGAAATTAAAATTTATTTGAAAATTTTATTAGGTTTCGAGCAAAGATGATGCATAAAGTATCATAAAATGATTAGTTGTTTGTACATATGATTGCTTGAAATTTATGATTCTTTGGTTAGGTTTTCGCCTAGAATTGATGCTAAATGAAGTGATTTATATTGGAATAGATCATATAGACGGTTTAAACCTTTCACACCCTCCACAGTCATCCCCTATTGATGATGGAGGTCTTAACTCTCCAGTGACGAGGGCAGGTTACAACCCCAAAGATGAGAATTTACATTCTCTTGAATTTTGTTAAAGCAAGTGCCAATAATCTTAATGATGACGTTAACTTTAAACATATAATCGAACATGATTTGTCTTGTACTTTAGAGAGGGTCGATAAAGATGTGTCGGATATGGGTAATTTAAGGTTTGGAACGGTTGATAAGAGTTGCTTGATCAAAGCAACAAAGAAAGAAGCAGACTGTGAGTGGCTCGACCAACCGCTCAATCGAGTAAAGTCTAGCTCGACTGGTCGAGTGGTGTTAGCTCGGTCGAGCAAGGTGTCCAGAACAGGTCAGTAGCTTTACTGGAAGCTTGCTCGACCGAGTGAGGTAGTGGCTCGGTCGAGCGGAAGTCCAACAGACTACATTGGATCCTGTTTTTGGTCAGAATTTGTAGTGACTATGCAATAATATGATGCATTACTCTATTGTTTATTGTAATGTTTATTGTCATGGTTAATTAGGGTGTTAATTGGGATGTTACAGTTTATGGTGATTTATGAGGGAATACTAAGAGTGATGAATATCTTGCCTATAAATAGGATTCATCACTCATAGTAACATTCACTACAAAACACACATATTGTTGAGAGGGCTATTGCATTGTTAGAAACTTGAGAGTGTTCTTACTTTGCTTTAGTATTTGTGGTATTGAGAGATTGTTCTCAAGATAAGGGAGGTTTATTGTACTTGTAATTGTTGAATTCATTATAATAAACTATATTTGAGGGGGAAGTATTTAAGATACCTCATAAACACTTATGTTCATTTTTGCATTATATTTTTCATTTGTTTTTCATTGTTGAACCTCTTTGAGACTTTCGTTTTCAGGGATGGGAGGTTATTACATTGATGAAGGGGGTTTCACTTTTTCACTCCTTATATATGATAATCTCTTTTGATGATCATCTATACACCCTTATTTATTCCTCCCTTATTTTCCTTGTGTGAATAGTGATGGTTCGACACTAGTGTGTTAAACCTTGACGAGCAAACTGCCCGATGATGATGTTAGTGGTTTCCTATCACGACACACTAAAGCATCTTCCCTTTACATCCATTGTCGTTATAACTCCATTTTTAAAAATGTGAAAGCAAATTAATCTAATTGCAATGGTTGTCGGCCCTAGTGCTGTAGTGCATTTGTCAAGGCTGACGGTAGACTAGTTAGAGGACTTATTAGACTGAGTATTAGTTGTGGAGTGAAATTATAAAGTTTATAATTTTTCTTTTTTTTTCCCCCTGACAATTTAATAATCTTATGAATGGAGAAAAGGCTATAGCCTAACATTGGCCTGGTAATTGAACTACCTGGGCGCAACAACACTAAAACAACAAAGGCAACAGAAGGAAAATAAACCTAAACACCTCAAAAGCTGAGAGAAAACACAACCAGTTCACGAGAAGGACTCATATCCTCATCTACTCTACTAGCAATGTTTTTTGAGTACTACTGCTACTGTAAAAAGAATATTGTCTGCAATTATTTTCACTGTAGTAGGCTTCATGTCAATGTACAACTGATTCCGGTCCACTGTCTCCTATTATTTTTGTCTTGAGGATTGAATCTTTTTGTATAGCAAGCTTTTCGAGTCATATTTTGTAGTAGCCTTATTCTTAAGTTATGTTTCACCAAGACAGGCCCTTATTGGATCCCTGATGTCTTTATGATTCTATTTGATGATGGTAAATAAACCTCAAATTCCAGAAAAGAACACTTTTGGCTCTTAAGGGAGAAGCTGAAAGTATCATACGGCGATGGTTAGAGCCTTACCATTGATGATGCATGGTAAAGGCTTCATTTTAATGGATAATAGCAGAGAGTGGAAGTCCATTGAAACATCTATGGAAGAGAATAAATGTGCAGATTAGTTAGTTTGGTGAAGGTGCAGTTGAATGGCTTTGAAAACCTGTTCATCTTTAAGTAAAGAGATGAATCATGATTATTACCATGATAAAATTTGATGCTAGTATGGTACCTGATAGGAGTATTTTCTATGTTTTTACATGCCTATCCTACCTTGTAATGGTCCCCTTAATGGTACTGTCACTCTGGGAAGATCTTCAGAATTTTGTTAGTAGTAAAGAAATCTGTTTGTCAGGCAAAAAAAGAGGAACAATATAGAAAGAGAATTTAATGAAGGAAAAATTAATTGGAATTTAATGAAAAATGGAGGTAAGAGGTTTAGGAAAATAGTTTATATAGAGAGTGGAAGAATGAGAAGAAATCATTAGAATATTTGTGTTGAGTTTCTATAATTCTTTAGGAAAGTATACGCCTTTAAAATGCTTCTAGCCATTTACATCTTTCTGCATGTTATTATATTCATAATCCTAAATGCCAAAGGACTGAAGTGGAGGAGATCAGATGAGCTATTGGTCAGCTCATCTGATCAAGCTTGGAAGGAATGGTGACCCTAGATTAGCAAGCATGGTAGCAGCATTCTCTGGGCTTATACTTGAATGAGCAAGTAGCAGCTCACACGTCCATTTAGCGGCGTGTTCGGCAGAATTTTGAGGAGAGCCACTGCTTGGACGAGCAATGTAGCAGCTCTAGCGTGTAGTTCCGAGCGTCATGGCAGAATGATGAACTGTGAGTATGCTGGGGCGAGCGGTCTACTGCTTGTGTAAGCACATGGGGGATATTTTCGAGCAAGCATTGTGCATTAGTGCATGATCAGAGGTGGTCTGCTTGGATGATAATTGTTAATGCTCAGACGATAATTGTGATACGCTGAGATGAGCACAATGCGTCAGTCTTCGTGCTCTAGGCCTAGTATGTGTGAATGTATTTGTGGTCTTCTAGGATTGATTCCTTTGACCTTTGAAGGATTTAAGAACGCCTTTTGAAGCCAGAGCATGTGTGAACTTGTTGAAGTTCATCTAATTACATGAGAAGCTCTGGAGTGTAGGGAGAAGAAAGCACCACCAAAGAGTGGGTGTTAGATAGAGAAAACAGGTTTATTGAAAGGTTTTTTATTGCTTGTATTCCTATGTATTTGATCTACATTTAATAGCCAGAGAGTTGTAAGTAATTTCTTGTTAATAAAAAAATTATTTTCTTAACTAATTTAAAAGATATAATATAGGATTTAGGAAATAACTAATTATTATAATTCTAACGATATTTTATTCTATTTTCCAACAGCGTAATCTTCAAGGAAGATTTCTTTCTTGTTGATGAGTGAGGGTAGCTTGGGATAAGAGCTTTGTGAAGCTAAGTTGCTTGCTCAAACTATTGTGAAGAGAGAGCAAAAACTAGTGAGCTAAAATAGTGTATGGATGTATTGTATGAGCAAACATCTTTGACAGTGTTTCAGTTTAGTGAGATAAATACATCGAGTGTTTTTCAACAAATGAATTTTCTTTAGGGTCTGGTGTTACATGTCTATGACATCTTTCCTACACCCGCTAGATTCACATTGGTAAAATGGCAATTAACACATTTGATCAACATGTAGCCTTGTGATGATAAAACTTAGCAAACATTTAGAATATCTTTATTTGGCTCTTTCGTTTACCATCACAGCGCTGTGTAATCTTCCTTTTCTTCATTTAGTTTATAAGCACAGCACACCTAATTTTATTTAATACAACTGTCCTATTTTAGTTGGTCAGTATTGTACTCATTAGAAATTTTGTAAAGTTTTCCTCATTAGAAATTTTGTAAAGTTTTCCTTTTTTATCTTGGTGTTCCAATTTTGAGGATCAAATATCAATACTTTTTGGGTTAATTATCTTTTACACTCAAGCTGTTGCATACAGTTTTTACAAGAAATAAATAGCAAATAAAGAGTTCAAGTAAAAAAAGCTTGTAGTCTTTCTTGGGTGAATGTTTATAATAGATGAATCAATTTTGTTTTGATCTTCCTGGATTGCACTCTTGACTCTTCAATTCTAGCTATGTTATAGTTGTAGCATGTTCGACGTTGTAAGGGGTGTTAAAATCCATCTCTTTTTAAGACTACCTTGAATTTTTTGTTTAGAGATTCAAGGTTATAATTAAGAAATAGCAATATTAATAATAGTGTTGGAATATTTACAGCCCTTGAAGCTGGCATCCCTTTTTGACTTTTGAGACAGCAAGGAGTAAATTCACTGTTCACCATTTTTTTTTTCATTTTTCGTAGTTCAATCCTGTACAGAGTTTCCATCTTTACAGTCTGCAACTTCATTTAATGTAACATGCAACCTGTAGAACTTTATTTTGCGGCTGATTAGTTTCTTGAAAAGAGTCAACAAAGTTGCTTCTTGTGGGATTTGTGGCCTCATTTGGAGATTTAACATTTTTTCTGTTTGAAGGCAGGTTTATTAGTATGTTTTTTCTTTGCCTCTAAATCATCAGTTAGTATTCCTGAATAGATGCCCATATGATATTTTAATCATGATAACTTCAGTTTTGCCCAAAATTGTTAGAATATCTTGCTTAGGCAATCATTAATTGAGCTAAAAAAGAAGAGAGTTTTTTTATTATCATTGCAATGCCTTCGCTTATGATCGAAGATAATATAAATCATGATGACAATGGCACATGCATACATAAGTACGTAATGATAACCTGATCATCAGAAAGTAGGTATAAGCCTTCATTCGATGAGAAAATCTTAATGAAATATTTGTATATTGTACTCAACTTAAGCACCCCACTAATACATTTTGGTTGATTTTTCTGGTGCTTGGCTCCTTGAAGCTTCAGCTCTAGTTTATCCTGTAACATAAACACAGTAAAAATGTTCAGCAGTTGAAAACTCATAGCCTTGTACTATGAGCATAGTAAAGCTATCTTGTTTGACCTTGACCTTGTGAATTTGTTGTTATTTTGTTTTGTATTATAAATTTTTTCAGGAGTAGTGATATTGTCGGCTATTTATCTGATTGCAGTCTAAATTTAATCTCAAAACCCATTAAACAAGTAAGAAGGAGTTGTACTTGTTGCAGTCTGTCTGTGGACCAGCAACTGTTCCAATTCTGACTCCACATTTGCTAGGAAGTGCAGCTGTGTTCTTGTGATTGATACCAGGGATGGCTGCGGCAGCTGATTTCATGCACCTGCAAGCAGTTCTTTTATCCTGCACAGTGTTAGCCAAAGATTGGAGGGTTTTGACACCTTTGCAGCAAGCTGCTGATGGTCCATTACCATTTTCTAGGAAGGCAAGGCATGGAGCAAGGCTCTGAGAGACCAGACCACAGTTAATTGCAGCCTGTGAATATGGTGCAGCCACCATCATGCACATGACAACTGCAGATAACAGCTTCAGGTTAGCTCGACTAGCCATGCTATAATTTGTTTGCAAACTTTTAGAATTGGTTTATATATAGAGAGAGAGATAGAGGGGAAGGATTTGGTAAAACACTGAATGGAATAAACGCTTCCATTTTGTGCTATTTATTAAAATGTACGAGGAGTAGGGAGCTAGTAATGCTTAATGGTAACTACTTAGGTCTGGGGTTTGCAGTTGAGTCTTGAATGCGGGGGTCACATCTATTATTTGAGTGACTTGATCTGTTGAATTGTTTTGCACATTTGAGAAAGCGCCTACATTATGCTTTTGTTACTTCAAAATTAATTGAGATTTTAGGTCTTATTATTGATGCTGAATTGTAAAATTTATTCAATTCGGGTTCATTGAGTCCAGGTAAATCTTGAGTATAAGTTTGCGTATGGAGAAAAGCCACAACTATTTTGAAATTAAATAAGTTACAACTTCTGCTATATTTTGTATATTCATACATTTGTGACATGGATATTTTGATGTTCACTTGTCAAGTCTTCTTTTCTTTTAAGTATTAGTTCCTTTGTCCCTGTGAGATTGCCCCGGTTACTGTTTTGGATTTCCATATGAGATTGTTACATTTGCACAATTGGAGTCTTTTCCTCTTATCTCTTAGCTTATTTCGTCCTTTTGTATGATTGTGTTTTTATAATGAAGCATAGTGAAAGGGTAGGAGACAATCTCACATGAGAGTGTATTTCATGCATACATGCGATAGTTCAAGCTACTGCTAAGTGAATGAATACTAATGAAATGGCAGATGAGTTCAATGGTGTATTTACTTTCTCTACTTGTTTGATGTAACTCTATTGTTATTGCTCTTGCTTTCATTGTCGATCACAAGTCCAGATAATGAATCAAAACTGTAGTTTGTTTGTAACAATCAATGTAAAGCACCATCACATCTTATGTTACAGGCTGAATTAGTCGGCTTTATAATGTTGAGATTAGGGGTTTGACATTGTTTTAATTTTTTTTTAGATTACAGAGTCAGTGATCCATGGATTTTCTGACATTCTTTTTGTGATTTTAGAATTTTACTTGATTACTACCACTTAGCTAAGTCATTGCTGCCAACCACTTCAAATCTAAATTTTATTGTCTCAATTAAATAAGTGGCCCTCTATTTGAGTTGACATTAAGACTTTTGTGTACAACATCTCAACTTGTTTAGTGGGTCTGAAGATTAAGTTGGTAGAATTATCAATGATCACATGTCTTGTTTCACATGGAACATCATAATTTTTTATAATGTTACATTTTAGAGACTAGAATGGCCCCAGTTTACATTGCTGGTCCGCTGGATTAGCAATGAATGGCTCACCATCTTATATACTTCTCACATACTAATTCAACTTACACTATTAACTCACAATAACTCTAAGTAAAGAGAATACTTTGTTATTTCTAGTTAACATACGTGAATACTGGAGGTTAATTTTTTAGTACACTTTCAACATTTGCATTTTCAATTTTATTTTTCTTTTTAGCAGCTTAAATTTGCCTCTTATGATCACCTTTGGTCCTTTCAAAATGTCTTGAAATTTTTTTCCATCATTTTTAAGAGTAATAATTAAATATGAATCATTGTTGGAATATTCATAATTCTTTTTGAAATGATTGAGTTTATGTTCTATTTTGAGAGTTTATTGTAAATGAATAGTTATGAATTTATGATGAATTAGATACGTGTGCCCATCATTGGGCTCAACTTGAATGAGAGCTAGCATTCCCTACATTGTGTTTGCTCGTGAGGGTTGACTACTATTAAGGGTCATTGCTTTTACGAATGCGAATGTTATATTTTCTCCATCCCAATTAGTTGCAAAGTATTTTTGGGCTGTTATAAATCAGTTGCGGTATATAATTATATGATAAACTTTACCTATTAAACCTTAAAACCTAATCTGCTATATTTCATTCAATACTACGATAATGTGTTAACATTATGGATTTTAACAAAAATAACCCCTAAAATTTGCATTTGAACTATTTGACTTCAAGTCTAAGTTTCCTCTAAAATCTAATTTGCTGAGCATGAAACTATGCTGCAAGCCTGTAGGCTGCAACTAGTTTGGGACTGAGAGAGTATTCATCATTTCACTTTCAGTTTGTGTCATATTTCCGCACTATGGTTCTGAATGATTTTTTTTTTTTTTGCAAACCGAATTGCTTGAAGAACACATTAATCTTAATTGATGACGGGCAACATTAGTAATTTGTTTTGATGGTCAATTTTTGACATTGAATAGCCTCTGAAAATTAAAATTCAAAATCCCGGATATGTCCTTTAATTGGAATCAGCGTCTATTGTGTATATCTACTTCAAAGGCAACTAGAACATTATTAATGAATGTAAGATCAGCATCAATAAATGACCTGATAGGATCGCACTCCATGCAGTAATATCTCCTGGTTTTAGGGGCTTGCTTGGATCACAGGAGGAAATTTTAATGACCATCTAATGGCATAGCCAAGTTCTTATGATTGATTTCACTATAATTTACTCATACTTATAGATATTCATTTTTTCTGATGCATATTTTTTCATAGGTGTGTTGATCGGATGTTTCGGTGAAATTTTTTTGCCTTACACTTAGTCCAACATATTAAGGTACATTTCACATGAACACATCAGAAGAAGTCTCATTTTTAACAAATAAATAGCTTATACATACATATATATAGATAATTGTAATGACGTATGAGTGAAAAACCCGGTACAAATACGAATTAAATAGAATACAAATGACTATCTGTAGGTAGAAGTCTATCGAGTTCTTTATTCTTCAAGCTTCATGGCCAATAATTGGATACTTCATTAAAGTTGGAAACTGTTCCATCTAGTTCACCCTGGAGACATGACACAAATGGAACACGAGTTAATTATGTGGAAATTAATATCAAATTATGTCAACTAATATCGGATGTCTCAATTCTTATAGCTACAATTTAATGATGGACTACATTGTTTTCTCGTAGAATTTTATCATATCACTTAGGAGTATGTCATATGTGGCTCTTGCGATATATGATAGGTTACTCTTTATTATGGCCGCACTTTAATAAACCTTGCTGAAAGATATGTTTCTTGGATTTCTTAATTTCAATTTATGTACTTGTTTCAGTCGTTTATACTATGACCTAGTTATGGACACTTTTAACACTTAATTTTTGAAGTCTTTTAGAAATTTAGGCAAGTTGAACTTATGGACATCTACTTTCATATGCTCATGGACACTTTAGCACTTGCTTTAGGCTAATTTGTGGAAGTCTTTCAAAAATATAGGCAAGTTGAACTTTTGGAAGTTTATCCTGCATACGAGACAAACACCTGAGCGAGTGGCCTTGTGGCCTATGCCACTTTGAGACAAGCGGCTGAGTTTTAGTAGCCTTGTAACATAGTTCTAAAATACTAGTTTTCTATCTAAAACGCCACTAAATGTGGTGGATTTAATCTGTATGATGTTTAACTGTATTATAATTTGCTTATTTCTTAGTGATTTCTTCTGTTTGGACGCATACTTGTGTGGGAATATGGACACAAGTAACTGAGTTATAGTGGCATTGTGACAAAGGCCAAAAGTACAAGTTTCCTTCCTAAAAGGCATTTAAATGTCGCGTATTCTTATTTAACTGATTATTTGTTTACTGCTTAGTGGTCTTTCTGATTAAAGAAGCGTTTTAATTGGAGAAACAGAAATAGAACCATACTTAGAGCAATCAGTGTTGGGGCTGATTGCATAGGAAATTGTGACACCACATTTAGTAGGAAGAGACGCTGCCTTCTGGCTATCAATACCCTTAACAGAGCTAGCTGCTGATTTTATGCAGCCACAAGCAGTTTTCTTGTCTTCTGGGGTAGACGCTAATTTGCTGAGGGTCCGAACCCCATCACAGCATGTTTCTGACGGTTCATCGCCACCCTTTAAGTAGGTAACACATTGTGCAATATTTTTGGTCACTGTGCCACAGTTAATGGTTGCCTCTGCATACGGTGCAACGACCACCATGCACATAAGAACTGCACACACAAATTTGCAAAAAGCTGAGCTAGCCATGGGTTGATTTTGGTTAAAAAATCTGGATAGGATCAGAGTACGTAGATGTGTGTTATAAGGATTTTTCTGGCTATTGCTGGTTTTCGTTCTACCTAGTTTGGTTCTTTATATAGAGAAGTTTTGCGGGTATGATTTTTGATAACTTGGTAACTTTAGCAATGCAAGTGTATGGGGAATAGTTGGTAATTACTTGTTATGTTTAGATCCAGGTCGTCCTTTATCATTTGACTGAGTATTAGCCTTGCCTTTGGATAACCTCTTTTATTTCAACAAACATACAAATAGGATTGACAAATAGAACTTTTACTAGTGGATCATCTTTAATTACTACATGCGGTCTATAGTAACAAGGTTAATTTATTGATGTATCGACACTTTTTCTTTGAAGTTTCAGATTATATTTATTTATCTTAAATAAAAGTCAATTGAAAACGACTTTTTTGTTTTTCCAATAGTAAGATAGTGTTACATGTTTTTATCTAGTCCTTACGAACTTTTAGATAAATACTCAAGTACTATTTAATGACATTGTAGGGATGAATATTATTATTATTTCATTTAAAATTAATTTGTCATCATACATCGTTTAAACCTCTTATAGAGAACACAATCTATTATTTGACTATATGACATATATAGGGATTGCATATTGTTCATTTAGTGAGAGGCTAAGAGCTCGGTCATCTACATTCAGATTAACAAATTTTTAACAATCGTTTTTATCTATGAATTATGGTTCAAAATACATTTGAATTATATACTTTTTATTGAAAATTTTTCATGATTTTTTATGTCAATGGGTTAACCTTAGTCAATCAAATGATTTATAGAAATTATCATGATTTTTTGGAGCTTGCGACTAAGTTTTAGATGTATATGCATTATAAAATTTGCTGTATCTACCATATCAGATAGATGCAAATTAAGTGATGAATTAGAAAGAGCTTATATTTGGTGATTCAAGTTATAAAATGTTTTTTTTTTTTTTCTTCTATTGTAACCGGGTAATCTGCATGTTAAGTGAAAGTAATTTTGTCCGAATGTGTACATAAAGATAGTATAATTATAATTTCTATGGGTTATCAATGCGTGCCACCTTTGTATCATATTAGTCATATTGGTGTTACTTGTTGAGTTGGTCCAAGTGCTGTCCTAATTTCATTGATGAAGTTATATTTATGAGCAGCAGGTTAACTAAATATATTTGTAGGTCTTTGGTCATATGTCTTAAGAATTTAGTGAAGCTTGTAGGCGTACGAAAGCAAGACTTATATGACAAGTAATATAATGCGGTAAGTTTCAAATAAAATAGTGTATTTTTTTGGATTATTTGTTTGTTTAAAATCTTCTCAAAGAATAGTCTTTTTTTCTAACGTTGATTGAACTAGTTTTTTGAGTTAAATAAGTATCAATGGATTCCGAGCTCTTTTGTAAGAGGGAGTAAAGCTGATAGGGTATATATGGGCTTGTTAAACAAATTAAGTTTGGTTGAGTTCGTGTTTGGGTCATATATAAATGAGCAATCCTTTGACCTGAACTAACCCGTTTAGTTAATGGGGTTAAAAATCACAATATTATAGCGGATCAGGTCAACCTGATTTCAACCCACGCACTTAACCCGTTTATATATAAATAGACAAACTTAAGACATTTCAAAAGGTTGCTTAACTTGTTTGTTTAAGCCTTAGTTTTAAAATTTTAATTAACGACTTGTTTATTTTGTATTCACAATGAAAAATAAAAAAAAATATTAAATGAATTAAGTTCTAGTTGTACATATTGATTTGACTAACTCGTTTAGTTAAACGAGTGAGTTTGTTTCCGGTTGACAATTTTGGCATTAATCTAATCCATTTAATAAACTCATGTCGGGTCGACCCATTTACTTACTTGGATCAATAGTCTCAACCCAAATTCTCTCATTTCGATTTAGATTTAGGTCGGGTTAGATGTCCTGGACAGTGGCTATGCACAGTAACTAACAGTGGATAGTGGCTAACTTAGTTGTAATGTCATATATCGTTGGTAGATAATAGTGGCTCACTGTTTCCATCTCTTAAACTGTCCATTACTGTGGTTGGGAGACTGAGATTTGTCTTCTGAGTTTGCAGTTGAAATTGGAGAATGATTAACTTTTCCAAAGTCACAGCCCATAGGCATTGTTTTAAACTGCTTGATGTTCATTGGACCATTTTAGATTTCACCATGGAAGAACATTGAATGTTAATAGGAGTAACTGACAAGTTTGTGTATCATTTGAAGTTCCAAATATTTCTTTTGTTTCTATATTTTTAAAATCATCTTCCAATTGATCTAGAATTTAAGATCAAATTATTTATCAATTTATATTGTATTTTTTGTATTGTTTTTCGCCCTAGAAGTATTTATTGCCTTAATTTTGAACCGAGTACACAACTAATGGAATTGAGAAAACTCGTAGAAAATAACGTTCAAATTCGTGTGAAGATGATAGATTGATAATAATAGTTGAACATAAGAGCAGGACTTAGGATACAGATGTATATGGATTCATATAAAGAAAAAGAAACACATTAAGTGTCCTGACGACGATTTTTATTGTCTTTGCTACTGCCTCAATGACATGTCTATTCTTGGAGATATCCTCATCAAGCTAGTTCACCCTGCATCATCAGACAATTAGTAGAAAGAATAAAGTTAGATACTGGATAGATCCACATATTTTTAGTTCTTTGATTTCAATTTCGATGATATTATATCAAAATAACTCATTATATCATTTGCATTTCTAGTTTGTATGAAATTACAGATTAACTTCTTTGTTAATAGTAAGATTGTGCATATCCAACCCAGGAGGAGCTTAAGTCGGAAAGATTTGATGGCATTTGCGGCCCGTTTGGTAGGTGGTAATAAATAGTGGTAATGGGAATGAAAAACTAGTGAATTTTGGTTGAAAAATGCTTGGCTACCTTGATGGACATGCTTGTCTAACTTTAATCATCTCATTTTTCTTCATATAATTCATTCCAGTGCATTACTATTGGGAGAGGTGGTATTAGGTGGTAATGCAAATTTGTAAACAAAAAAACTTTTTTGTGATCAAAGTTTTATTATTATGGGAATGATATGGATCTTTTGATAAAATTTTACACTATAATACATTTTCATTACCACTATTTAGTACCACCAAACGGGCCGTTGAGGTAATGGGATGTTATATAAGCTCTTTACTTTATGAAAAAAAAGGTAATGTAGCAAAGCGATATAATGGATTCAATAACATCACAGGATGTATTACAAGGATTAATATACTGCTTAAACAAACCTGGAGCAATCAGTTTTGGGGCTAATAGCGTAAGGAATTCTAACACCACATTTGCCAGGGAGTCCAGCTGCCTTAGCATAGTCCATTTTCTTCATTGAATTTGCAGCTGATTTTAGACAGGTACAGGCAGTCTTCCTGTCAGCTGGTGTCGAAGCCAAATTGTTTAAGGTCTTTATACCGTTACAGCAAGCAGCTGTTGGTGCCCCCCCGGGGCTAGTCAAGTAAGACAGACATTGTGCCAGATTTTTGGTCACCAACCCACAGTTCATTGCTGCCTCACCATGCGGCGCAAGCACAACCATGCACATGAAAACTGCGCAAGCGAATTTGAGAAGAGCTGATGAGTTGGCCATTGTTGGTTAAAGTTTCAGGTCAGGTCGAGAAAGGAATAGCTTAAGAAATATGAAGTATTTTGTAGGATGTTTTTAGGACAACTGATGGTTTAAGAGGTTCCTAGAGGGCTCTTTATATAGTGGATTTATGGAGTATTGGGAAGTGAACCTTAGCTTCTTGATTTTACTAAGGGTATGGGCGTTGGTTTGGTAGAGTAATTGATTGTTGAAATAATTTGAGTTTTCATACTTTTATAGGTATTTTAGTATTGTTACATGTTGTTTCTTGCAGGAAATTAATGGAAGGGAAACAATAGCCCATACACATTTTTGCCGGTGGATCATTCTTAGAGCAAGATCCAATGCCATAGCCAAATGCCCTACTTGGTAATTGAGCGAGGTTCTCGGAGACTTCTATTTTGTTTAGCGTAATGCATGACTTTTGGCTTTCAATTTGGATTATGTAAAAATAAGTCAATAGGACCATTCATAAAAATTTTCAAAATCTATTGAATTATATTATTATTACAAGGTGTTAAAATTTGTATTTTTGGCATATCGCACTGTTTTGGCTATATTTTTCTATTCATATGATTGTATCATCTCTATTATCATATTTGTTAATGAAATTGCACTTTTTTGCAGTGCATTGTGATTCAACTCTTATAAGTCAAATGGTTTGTTTGGTTGTTGCCTTTTCGGTACTAATGGTGGTAATAACTTAAAAGATTAATTTATAATGTAAAATATTATTAACTTTGTACTTTGTTCATTTCATTATACTTACTATTTTTTTTTTATTGTATATTGAATAAAATAGAACGAAGTATTTAACAATACCTATGTCAAAATGAATTTTGAATCCCAAGACATTTGAATATTGAACACTTTAAATACTTAATTGTTTTAATCAACTCATGAAAATTTTGTTAACTTTTTTGATAGAGACGCATCAACACAATTTTCATTTTGTAATTTTTAACAGAGTTATTATTTTATAGGAAAATATAAGGTGCAATGGTACACTATTCTAGCTTTATATACCTTATAGTTAATACTCTTTTATGAATGTGTATTATAATATGGCAAAATTATAAGAAACTACCTAATTTATACCCCTTTTTTTAAAAACTACCTTATGTAAAAGTTTTTGCAAAAACATCCTTATATAATACAAATCTTTGCAAAACACTACCTTTTAACGGATTTTGTTTGTTGACCGTTAATTTTGGCCTTTGACCATCGACTCTTAAACTTCCTTCTTCTTCATCTCATTTTCGCGTTCCTTTAATTCTGAAGCTTTCTTTCACGCGATTTCCTCAAACCTGTAACTCCTAAATTCGCTCCCATCCTCCTCTTAACTTCATCTCATTGAAAGTTCTAACCTATACTGGTATGTACTACTACTCTTTTATGGTTTTCTACTTCATTGTTGTATTTTAGGCATAATTTAAAATTTATTTCGTTTTAGAAATTTGATTCCTTTTGCTGCGTTTTTTCTTTTGAATTTGTTGTTTTTTTATCTTGGAATTTGTAAATTGATTGTTGTTATGTCTGAATAATGTATTAAAATTAGCTAAATCAATAGGCAAGATGAAGAAATTGAAAATCTGGAAAAAAGCAAGTAAGTCGAAAAAAAAGGATTCTAAGTTGGCAACTGAGGTGGGTAATATTAGGGTAGATGAGGTGGAGATTGAAAGATTTGATGTGTCACATAAGGTTGTGGATGAGTTGGAAAGAGCAAATGTAGATGTTGATGTAAAGGGACCACCAATCACAGATTCGGGTTATAAAAAATCTTTAAGTGCTAACCCTAGATCTAAAATAGATAACTCAGCTGCTATTTCCACCCTAAACCTTACAGCAAATGAGAGAGCCCACATAGAGCAGCAAGTTCCTGATTTTGATGATAGTACTAATGATGATTATAGTTGTGGTGATGAGGATGAATATGAGGATGATTCTGATTTGTTTGCAGAAAATGTAGTTTACAGTCTTGATGATGTGTTTATAGGTGATGATGAAATTAGATTGGTAGTAGATAAGGAGATTGATGAAGAAAACAATAGAGACATATACTATAATGATGAAGAACTGGAGTCTGATGATGATGATTTGGGTGCATTGAATGATGATGAGGAAGGTATAAGCAGCTATCCTACATTCAATCTTGAGGTTGATTTCAAAGGTAAGATCAATTTATCTTTAGGCCTTAAGTTTCCTTCGACATATGTGTTTAGAAAAGCACTAAGGTACCATGCTATTGAATGTGGTTACAATTATTATTGCATGCATAATGGTAGAAGTAGAATCAGTGTGTATTGCTACAATAGATGCGATTGTAGTAAATCGAAAGTAAGAATTATGAACTGTGTTTTTGGGAAGGAGAAGAAGTGTTATTTTAAGGTTCATGTTGTGAAGTTGAAAGATGAGGAGACACTTCAAATAAGGAGTTATTTTCCCAAGCACACTTACGGTCAGCTACATCAAAATAATAAAGTCTCTGCTTTGTATTTAGCTGAGAAATACATAGAGGATTGGAGGGAAAATCCAACTTGGGAATTAAAGGCATTTGAGAAACGGGTTAATAGAGAGTTAGGTTGTGAAGTGAAGTATTCTAAGTGTTATATGCCCAAAAGAATTGCAATGAAAATGATATTTGGTGATGCTAGTGAAGAGTATAGCAGGGTGTGGGATTATGCGGAAGCAAAGGAGGTTTAATCCAAGAAGCACTGCAATCGTTAAATACATTGGAATAGACACACCCCCACCTTTTTTCCAAAGGATGTATATATGCTTGCCAGCATGTAAGGAGGGTTTTGTTGCTGGTTGTAGGCCTATTATAGGTGTTGATGGGGCACATTTGAAGGGACAATTCCCTGGGGTTTTTTTGACTGCTGTAGGTAAAGATGACATCTTCCCCGTTGCATGGGCTGTGGTTGAAACAGAAAATGTAGAAACTTGGACTTGATTTTTTAATCTCCTCGTAGAAGACCTTAGGTCAGTTACTGCATCGAGTAGTTGGGTACAAGCAGGAGGTGAAGCTTTCACCTTCATGAGCGATAGGAAAAAGGTATGAATGTAATTACTTGTTAACACATATCTTGTTTTAATTGTAACTAATGCTATAACCTAATACTAATTTGTGGATAATGTAGGGTTTGGTTGAAGCTTTCATCTCAGTGATTCCTGAAGCTGAAATTGTTGTGTGTATGTTGTGTTAAGTGCAGCAAGCAAGCATGCAATCAACAAATGATACGCACTGATTCAAGGATCAACAAATTAATGTATTGTGTTAAGTGCAGTATATGAATTGTGTTAAGTGCAGCAAATTGTTGTATGTAAGCAAATGAACCATCTGATTGTTGTATGCTGGGTTAAGTGCATTGTTGTATGTTGTTAGCTGGGTTAAGTTCATTGCTGTATGCTGTATGGGTTAAGTTCAAATGAACCAAGCAGTATGTACATTGCTGTATGCAACAGTATGTAAATTGTTGCATGTTCAAGTTCATTGAATCTGTTTTCCATACACAAGCAAGCATTGAATGAGTATTGAGTCAATGCAGCAATACTGATGATACACATTGAATCAGTGCACTTTATTTAAGACTGATGATACTGATGATACTGATTAGTGCTGTAGCATTACATACACATTGAATCAGTGCTGAAAATCAGTGCTGCGAATCAGTTTTGAAACACATGAAGTATGTTAAAGTAGATTAGTGCAAGCATAACATACACATTGAGTGAGTGCTCAAAATCAATGCTATGAATCAGTTTTGAAACACATTAAGTTGGCTACTGAAGTTGATTAGTGCTGAAAATCAGTTTCGAATCAGTTTTGAGTATGCTGAAGTTGATTAGTGCAGCAAGCATTACATACACATTGAATTAGTGCTCAAAATCAGAGCTTCAAATCAGTTTTGAATCAGTTTTTGAGTATGCTGAAGTTGATTAGTAATGCAGTATTACATACACATTGAATATGTGCTGAAAATCAGTGTTGCAAATTAGTTCATTAAAACACATTGAGTATACTGAAGTTGATTAGTGCAGCAAGCATTACATACACATTGAATGAGTGATGAAAACCAGTGCTGCAAATCAGTTCATCAAAACACATTGAGTATACTAAAGTTGATTAGTGCAGCAAGCATTACATACACATTGAATGAGTGATGAAAATCAGTGCTGCAAATCAGTTTTGAGTATGCTGAAGTTGATTAGTGCTGCAGCATTACATACAAATTGAATCAGTGCTGAAATTCAGTTTTGAAACACATTGAAATGGCTACTAAAGTTGATTAGTGCAAGTAGTGTGCATACTGATGTTATTGCAAACATCAAGCAAACAGCAAACAACAATACCAAAAAAGAATTCAAATAGACAAAATAAAAGCACATTTCATTCATCATAATCATGTTACAAAAGAAATCATCCTTCCATCGCATACCGAAATCACTAATACAAATTCTTAAATAGGTCATAAACTTCATTTACTAGCCTTGATTAAAACAACCAACACAACAAAAAACAAAAGAAAAACCCTAATACAAAGCTTGTAATCTGATTTCCATGCTTCCTCTCATTCATCCATTTCTTCTTAATCCTTTTAATTTCTGAAATTGCTTGTTCCTTTTCATGTTCCAAGCAATAAACCCTTGATGTCAAAGTCTTGATTTCGGTTGCTAATTGTCGCTTGTCCTCCACAAGTTTGTTAGTCACTTCTCTTTGCCAAACAGTCATTTAAGGTTCATCAATCCATTTAAACTTTTTGCATCTCCAATTTGTATCAGGATCATAAAAAACGCAAGTCTTAAACCTTCTTCCAGGATTTTCCTTGGTCCATGAAACCCTTCTTGCAAAGGGAACTCCACACCCACATTTTTCAGGTATCGAATTTCCGGTTGAAGAAGAAGACATTACTAGTTAATTGTGTGATGATTGCTGGAAAAAATTGGGTTTTTTGAATGAATTAGGGATTGGAAATCAAGGAGAAAGAGGAATAAGAAAGGGCAACTGCGAAATGGGTATCGCGTGAAAGAAAGCTTCAGAAACAAAGGAATGCAAAAATGATATGAAGAAGAAGGAAGTTTAAGAGTCACGTGACTGTCACGTGATGGTCAAAGGCCAAAATTAACGGTCAACAAACGAAATCCGTTAAAAAGTAGTGTTTTGCAATGATTTGTATTATATAAGGTAGTTTTTTGTAAAAACTTTTACATAAGGTAGTTTTTTAAAAAATGGGGTATATATTAGGTAGTTTCTTATAACTTTGCCTTATAATATATATCATTCTTTTTGTTTAAGTAATAAGGTTTAGAACTTAGAGGTGTATGGTGACTTTCGTTTTTTTAACTACACTAGTTGTAGGGCCGCGTGCGTAGTCCCCCAAGTTACACCGTCCAATTTTAAGATGTTATTAATATACTCCTATTAACAATATTTCGAATGAAAATATTATAATGCCAACATGTTGCAAAGGTGTGAAAGATGCAATAGTTGAAGATGTATAAATAGTAGTAAGGTTAGACATGAAAACATATTGAAAACTTTATATATACAGCCATAAAACTTAGCTATGTAGTTCAATAAACCAACCAATTCAAATATGAAGGTAAATGCTCTATTACAATTGTAAATTAGTTGCTTGTTCAAAGAAAAAGTATTGAATTATACTTTTGAACAACAAACGTAGTCATCTTTTGAAGTGAACGTTGATGGCTCTTTAAAACAACTTGGAACAATTTGCTAGAAATGCATGTTGGTCATCGAGTGATTAACGATTCAAATAATCAATTTGAATAATTAATCTCTAATTGATAATTTAAATTTAATAAAAATAACTTATTTATAATTAACAATTCAAGTAATCGAGATGATATTTCATGCAATAATTTATCAAAATTCTTTAACATGGCAGTGTTTCAATGTTTATGATATATAATTAGATCTTTTAAATCAAACAACGAATAATAAAGTGTCCAAATTACTCACTATTCACCAAATAAACTACGTCATTTCAAATTAAGGAATCATCACACTTATTTAAACTCTTACTTTTTTATTTGAGCTTATATCGAGTCATATAAGTAACTCAATAATCTTCTGATCTTTTCCCAACTTATATGGACAATTCACATAGCACAAAGGTTAGTCCAAACTATACAATAGTCATTTCGGATTAAGGAATTCTCACACTTATTCAAACTCTTACTTTTTTATTTGAGCTTATATCAACTAATACAAGTAATTCAATAATCTTGTTTGAGCTTACTAGAAAACGATTTTATAATGGATAAAATAGTCCAACTAAATTAACTAAAATATTTACATCGTACTTAAAATACTCGATTTTAGTTGATTAATGTTTAACACGTCATTTTGGATGTGAAAACTAGCACTTTGAAGTTTGAATAAAACACCCATTAAAGTTGTTTTGCATAAACTGGTCTTATAATGAGACAATCTCAGATAAGAGTTGTTTGAAACGAAACAAACACAGTGAAACTATTTTAAATAGAAGTATAATCTAGAATATCAAAAGCCAACGCTGTGCATTAATAAGTTTGCAAATTTTAACATACTACCTTTGTCCCATAGAAATTGCCTTTGATAGTGCGACAAGGTTTACCTGAAAGTATCACTATCAGGGCCAAATTTGATAGGAGGACCAGTTACTTGTAACCAATGAAGTGTTTCTTGTCATATAAGTCTTCCTTTCGTACAAACAAAGATGCAACACTCAAATTGCTTCTGATTAGTTGTATATGTGCACAACCAAGCTGAAAATCCAAAATTTGGCTCACAGATTGTAACGGGAACAAAGTACAAAACAAAGAAAAAGATGAATATAACATAATCTCGGAATTCCCATTTGTATATGTTCATAATAGACAACACTTACATTGTCAAAAAAAAAAAAAAACACCAGACATGATGCAACACTCAAACACTTGCAACTCCATCCAAAACTACACAATCATCATGCTCACTTGTATGATCATGATATCAACATTAGCAGGTGCAAGCCATCAGTGACATAGTAACACAAATTGAATGACTTTACTCCATATCCTACCTATATTTGCCTATGATGAAGCCCACTCATCTTGCTTCGAAACACAAAAGCAGGAGTAAATTTGATGAACATGCAGTTACTTATTTTTCCAACTAAATGATTCAATCATAGTTGTTTGCAACATAGACTAAAATTGTTTCCACCAGCCTTATCTTTCATTTCATTAATGCATCTCCAAAATAAAGGCAAGATAAAGAGAGTTATACTATACATTTTCAAGCCTGCAGTGACACACAATGAGTAATCGTTATCTAACTAAACAATCTGTTGAATGTACTTTTATTATATTAATTATTCGAGACCATCAATACAAGATTTCATTACTCCAATGTCGACTTCCACCTAACGTGGTTTGGAGGGTCAGATGTACGCAAACTTAGTCCTTACTCTCCTTAGCCTTAAAAATGATAATATAGAAGTTGTTTATGAGTTAAATCAACCCAAAATATCAAAATTAAAGAAGAAAAAGGACTTTTTACTGCAATTGAGAACATAATTGTCAAAATAAGAAAAATGAAAATCAGTAAACCTTATGTAAAGGCCAAAATTTGGAAGAAACATACCCAATTGACTCCAAATGGTGTAGAAATTAGCTTGAGTTAAAATCAACCAACGTATCAAAATTAGAGGAGAAAAAGGACTTCATAAGAAAAATTAAAATCAATAAACATGAGAAATTAGGGTAAAACCAAAAACCCTAAATTAGGTTAAATCAATAAACAAAACATTATGCACAGAAATCAGCTACATAATCATTAATAAAACAAACGTGGATAGTAATTAAACAATAACCACGTTAGGATGTTTGCTATAAAGTCTAACTGATTTACAACTATACACATGAATTACAAATGGGGAAAAAGGGACACTGGAAGAGTCATCGGAAAGACATTATAAATTCGAATCAAACTTACACTGGTAAAAATACTAATAACAAAATTTTCAATAATTTTGAGATATAAACAGTATTGAACAGTAGTAGGTGCATCCAAAGTTTTTATTGGTTTTAAGGGTGAATATGGATTGGAGTTGGATGAAATCATAAAGGTGTCAATGATACAAATATGTTAACTCTCTTTTAGAGTTTGCTTTTAATAATAAAGAAGTTGATACTAAACTAAGATGACCTTTGTTAAAATGCAACTTGATGCTATTTCATTATAGAGGGTACAATGAAAATTCATTTGTTAGGTTGGGGTATAGTTAGAGATTACAATCCTTGGTTTCATCATGGAGAGTGTGTAGATGGGCATGTTATTAATAATGAAGAAAGTGAGTCCCAGCCATACACTAGTGAGGATGATTTGAATAACACATGAGGATGAGAAACTCCCTCATAATGTTGAGGAGTTTGAAGATGGTGGTAATAAAAAGCCCAATAAATTTGATCATTTGATGCAAGATTTAAAAGCAGATTTATACTTAAAGTTCTCTGTTTTATTATTGAAATATGTGGAGTGGACATGTATTTTTTATCTATTATACCCAGCTAATAAACATAATGTTTTCCTAACAAACTTTTAAATATGATGAAGCATAATTATTGTTGTTATATAACTATTACATACTGTAAGAACGTCCCTTCATAGATAAGCTATAAAGTTCATTAAAAACATCTACTGTATTTAATTGCACAACTTGTTCAACTATGGAGGTTGGAAGGAAAACTAGTGGATGATTTTTTTTGTTTACCCTTTATAACAAGGTTTAATTTTCACTATCTACTTGTAGGATTAATTCTTTTTCCTCTTGTTTGTAGGAATTTTCTAGTCTTTCTGAATCTAAAAAAGTTTTGAGCGGCTTTTGTAATGATGTAAACAAAATTTTTGGAAACCCCTTTTTCTTTGATAATGTCTGGATAGTTTAGGCCTTAATTGCACAGAAAAACTTGATCATTTACATACTTTGATGCATTTCCAATGTAAGTTTTTTCATCCTTAATTTACATGATAGTGCATAGCCAAGTGATAACAAAAACGGAGTTGGCTGGATTTATGTCTATATTGGATGCACTTAGGATTATAAGTCTTTAGTATAGTAGATTGTCAAATTATGCACAATTCTTATTTATTTAAAGTTACGTATGGTGTTTGTCATCAAGGTCAATCGAAAACATGATCTTTACAAGAGTAAGTTTGCGTAAATCAAGCCACCAAATCTCACCGTGGTACAAAGTAAATAAAAGTCACTTAATTGCAAAGAGGTAATCAGAGTAATAGTGCCTACACTTGATATAAAAGATTAGGAATTCATTAACCAACACATACGTAGTAGAAAAAGAGAAACTAGTTTATATCGATCAAATTATACTAGTGACAAAGATACATATATATCAAGTACAGAGGACTCTAGCTAAAGGAGTCTCATCTATACTTTGTTTTATTATATGATACACACAATAAAATATAAATATATACGGTAATAGTTTAGCAGAGTTTTAAGTTTCTATCTGAAATACTGGAATTTTGACATCTAGTTCACCCTGCAAAATTTAAACATCCAAGAAAGTTAGATTACCAACATAAAGATAGCATAGAAATTTTCATAAAATATGAAAGCTCGTATGTAGTTTCGTCAATAAATCAACTCAACCAAAAGTTAGCTGATGGTTGAGATTTCGAAATATGATAAATTTTCTAACATGCCCCCTCACACCCTCACACAAAATCCCTTCAGGCTAGAAGTGTGGATGCGTACAACACGGGTCCTCCTCGTATCTGGCCCTAAATTTTCCACTTTAAATAAGAGTTGGTTGAGATTTGAACCCATGACCTCTTGTCAAGTTGGCTCTGATACCACGTTAAGAAATCAACCAAACCAAACCAAAAGCTTAAGATGATGGTTGAGACGTCAAGATTTGTTATATATTCTAACAAATTTAGATATATATCTATGTCCAACATGAAAATCCATTCATGAAAGAAAAAGAAAAGGATTTTAAAGGAAAGAAACATACTTTGAGCAGTCAACAGAAGTGCTAATAGGGTAAGGAATGTGAACACCACATTTACCAGGGAGTCCACTTGCTGCAGACAAATTAATACCCTTTACTGAAGAAGCTGCAGATTTCAAACAGCTGCAAGCAGCTTTCCTATCTGCTGGTGTTGAAGCCATGCTGTTTAAGGACCTAATCCCACCGCAGCAAGCCGGGGATGGGCTCCCACCACCCGTAAGAGCCGACATACACGGTGCCAGGCTGCTCGTAACCTGACCACATGTTACACCAGCCTCCACATTTGGTGTAATTACCAGCATGCACAACAACATTACTCCACCTAACTTGAAAACAAATGAGCTACCCATTTTACTAGTGCTTTTGAAATTGTATGGATTGTAATTTATTCTTTTCAGATGCTATTTTTGGCACTTGATGGTTTAACAATTCCTAAGTGGGTTCTATTTATAGGATTATATAAATTATTATGTGTTAGTTAGTTGTTATTAGTGTAGATAATTGAATGCTGAAAATGTCTGCTCAAGTGACTGTTTTGAGGTGAGTCATCTTGTTGGTACAAAGGTTTTTTGGGCCTCTTAAAAGCTAGGTATTATTATTGGGACACTTGTATATTGGAAGTTGGGGTTAGAGTTTAGACGTACATTTGAGATGTGCTTAAGCCATAATTTCGTGATCAAATTAATGGGTGGCACCTTTGGATGGTTTCATAACGCTATCATCCGATGTATCATGAAATCTTCTTGATATCTCATTTATCGTAAAGGGGTGTGTTTATGTACACCTAAGTGATTAAGCTAGGGAGTAAGGCGGTTAGTGGTACCCTAAACTAAGAAACATTAAAGTGAAAGGTTTGAGAATCCTGAGTTAGCCTATTATTTAGAATTTTTATATATCGGCAAACAACTTTTATCATCATCATTATCCTACTCAGTGTATCCCGCTCATAGAAAATTATGGACAGGGTCTGGGGAGGGAAGGACGGCGGCAACTCATAC